>NW_027396082.1:0-206329 GCF_047715535.1 Aspergillus foveolatus | reverse complement strand
ATTCGTGAATACAGGACAGCTAGTTGAAAACAATACTACCTACGCCCGTTACAGTAGTTCTTCAGCTTTGTCTTGTTAAAAAGCCTTAGGTATTTCCAGTATTGCCTTGGTAGCTTTGTACAGGAGTCAATCCGTCTCTTTGGGGCCAGTATCTTCTGTATGTCTGCCAATAAGACTGCAAATATCCTGTGGAAGCGAGCTAGGTATACTGGAGAGAGTGAAGAACAGTTGGAAGATATGGGTTGTAGCAGAATTGAGCCCGATATTACGGATCCTATAATAACCATTAATTATGCATAATTGTCGTTAAGCTTACTCCTTAGTGCTGACAGGGTCATCCTTGCTAGTGTGGGGCGCGTTCTACTTTTAGGACAAGGTCTACTCTATACAGAGTCTGGATTAAGGCCGGCTCAAGTGCACCACCTTCCCAGCATCAAATACTTCTTTTCATTCAATACATTGCATATCCCTCTGGTCACTAGCCACCCTAGCTTCGCCGTTATCAGATTCAGTGGAGAACTGCGTGTGCCAAAACACCACATTTTGAGAGAGTTTTAAACTCACCCTTCGTCTGCCTCCTACTTACCAGTAGATGGGACGACAAGACGACAGTTCCTGCCAGTGTGCGGTCAGTGTGCTGTGCCAGATGTCCCGTTTGATATTGAGAATGATGTGTCGCATACAAACATTCTTCCACCTTCATCCTTTTTGGTCAGGCGTATTCGCTCTGAAGAAATGCAGGTCTTCCCAGTTAGCCTGGTTAGGCGCATGGGTTCTCTACCCCTGATCTTCCTTTGTCTTAAATCTCACGCCTGCTTGGTGTTTTCTGGAATAAAGTCCACAGCGAGTACCCAAGAACCGTTACTTTGTCTTGGGGACATTATCAACCACGGTTCAACAAGCTTGCCCAATCGCCTAGCGACGGCTCCTGGGCTAACTCTCTTGCTTCTTGCATTCCTTTAAGATATGATAACCCCTGAACTCGTGTTCTTGAGAACGCGAAAAATGTGCGGGAAGCGGTTGGTTTGAGGATGAAGGAAGGCAATCCGCGTAACCCACATAATCCAGGTATTCAGAGCAGCCGAGGCCACCGGCTAAGATTTCTCGCTACGCTGGGGACCGCGGTCGTTCTGTAAGACCTTGTAGCTTGTAGATGAAGATCAGCGAGTATTTGAAAAAACGTCGACGGTGTTTGGTCAGGTCGGGTGTGCGGTGCTGTGTTTGACTAAAGAAGGGTATATGCCATTTGGCATTGGATTAGGACATCTTGAGCGTTTAGCCATGTCAGTTGAGGTGGTGCCGAGCTTGTATAGGAGTTTGTACCTTGCTCGGCAGTCGGCAGAGCTACGTATCCGCCAGACTCCGAGGACGGGAAATAACCCCGCCTGCTTATCAATCACTTATCGGTCAACGACATCATAGCGCGGGCGTTTTTCTTTAACGCAGCGTCTTCCTACCTTCTCGGTCACCAAATTGGACTTCTTGACAATATCTCGACATAATTGACATCTCCAAGAATCATGCCCTCTCAGAAAACCATGCGGGCAGTCGGTACATTCCCCTCCCTTCCCACCTCCGCTATCACCAGACTTACGCCCTGCTCCTTCAGCCATAAAGAACGGCAAAGGCCCCGCCGACGCCCTCTACATCGACAACATCCCCGTTCCCGAGTATGGTCCCTCGCAGGCCCTCGTCAAAGTGAAAGCATTTGGTCTGAACCGCATGGACCTTCTCCAGCGCGAAGGCCAGTACCCGGTTCCCCCTCAAGCCCCCGCAACCCTGGGCGTCGAATTCTCCGGGACAATCGCGGAACTCGGTGACGGCGCAACGGAGGATTTCAAGGTTGGAGATGAGGTCTTTGGCTTGGCGTATGGTGGTGCCTACGCGGAGTATATTGCCGTTGCGACGGGGATGCTTATCCATAAGCCTAAAGAGCTGTCATGGGAGGAGGCTGCGGGTATTCCTGAGGTACTTATCAATCTGCATACCTACGCTGTCTAGGACTTTCGCTCCGTGCGTTAGGTACTGACAATGTGCTTAGACGTGGATTACGGCAACCCAAGCTCTGCACCTCGTTGGCGCCTTCAAACCCGGGAACTCCGTCCTCTGGCACGCAGGCGCCTCCTCCGTCTCAATAGCTGGAATACAGCTCGCCAAAGCCGCCGGTGCGTCCGCGATCTACGTCACAGCAGGCTCCGACGAAAAGATCTCCTTTTGCGTGAACCAGCTCGGCGCGACGGCGGGCTTCAACTACCGGACTCAAAACTGGGCCGAGGAACTTTCTAAAGCCACAAATGGCCGCGGTGTCGACGTCATTGTCGACTACATTGGTGCGGGCTATTTCCAGGATAACTTGAAGAGCGCGGCACTGGATGGCCGGATTGTGAACCTTGCGTTCTTGGGTGGAATCAAGGTTGAGAATGTGGATATCTCGTACTTTTTGAGGAAGAGGATTCGCTATGAGGGAAGTACGTTGAGGAGTCGGGACGAAGAGTATCAAAGGAAGTTGAGAAATATGGTCGTTGACAATGCGCTGGAGAGGTTGCGGAATAAAGAATTTAAGGTGTTTGTTGAGAAGGTGTTTAGGTTTGAGGATGTGGTTGAGGCGCATAAGTTGATGGAGAGTAACCAAACCAAGGGGAAGATTATTTGTACTATTTAGGTAGATCGCTAGTATACACACATATTATATATATATCTCATAGATTCTACGCGATGTCTCAGCCGATATCTCAGAAACGCGGTAAAGTTGGAGTCATCTATATTTTATATTCATCATATATACATCTCATAAGTGACCAGCACCATCCATCATCCATCTAAACGATAACCTTGTGTTTGGCAGGCTTCTCGTCCTCCTCGCCGAAGATGTTAATGTTCCAGCGAGGCTTGTTAGCCACATAAGGTGTGTTGTAGCGGCGGCGCCCCTCGCCAAGCTTGGAGACCTTGGCGAGCTCCTCCTTGGTGAGCTCGACCTCTTGGAAGTTCTCGGCGATGCGTGAGGCAGTGACCGACTTAGGAATGACCGAGTGGCCGCCCTCCTGAGACCAGTTGAGGATGACCTGGGCGGGGGTGACGGTCTTGCCGAGGCGCTTAGAGGCCTCTTCGGCGACGGCCTTGACGTCGGGGTGGGCGACGAGGAGAGGGATGTTGAACATGTTGTTACCGAAGGCCTAGTTTGTCCATTAGTTCAGGCTGCAAGAGCGGGGTACAACGCTTCCAGGGACGTACCGAGTAAGCAGTGATGTGGATGTTCTTCTTAGCGGCGTACTCGATCAGGTCGTTGCTCTGGAGAACGGGGTGACGCTCGATCTGGTTGACGGCAGGGACGACACCGGTGGCGTTGATGATCGCCTCGAGGTGCTCGACAGTGTGGTTGGAGACACCAATGGCGCGGGCCTTCTCCTTGGGGAGCTTGGTCATGGCCTTCCAGGTGTCAACGATAGAAATGTTGTCATCGATCAGGACGTCACCGTCGGGGTGGTCGCTGCTCTCATCCAGGGGGAAGTAGTTGTCGCCGGTCTTGAAGGCAACGGGCCAGTGGACGAGGTACAGGTCGAGGTAGTCGAGTTCGAGCTCCGCAAGGCAGTCATCCAGGGCCTTCTCAACAACGGCGGGGTCGTGCTGGGTGTTCCAGAGCTTGGATGTCTGCAGGCGGACTGTTAGTCTAGTCGTTCAAACTAGCTGTTCTGGGTACGAAAATAGACCTACGATGAAAATGTCCTCACGCTTGAGACCAGGGATGTCCTTGTAGGCGCGCTTGATGCCCTCGGCGACCTCGCGCTGGTTCTGGTAGATGGTGGCCAGGTCAAGGTGGCGGTAGCCGACCTTGAGGGCCTGGTAGACCGCCTCGC
Source organism: Aspergillus foveolatus (assembly GCF_047715535.1). Lineage (NCBI taxonomy): Eukaryota > Fungi > Ascomycota > Eurotiomycetes > Eurotiales > Aspergillaceae > Aspergillus > Aspergillus foveolatus. Next base: position 202,475 of record NW_027396082.1, on the reverse strand, counting down.
CGACCTGGCCGGGGGCGGACTGCCAGGTACCGAATCCCAGCTGACTGGGTCATGTTAGCGATTACCAAAACCTCCATACCGAGAATTCGAGGATACGTACGGGATCTGGGCACCGGTGCTAAGCGTAACCTTCTTGCCGAGAGACATTGTGTCTGTGGATGGATGGATGGTGGATGGATGACTGGACGAAATGAGAGGAAGCAAGGATGCAGAGAGTTGTAGGAGAGAAATTGGGAAGGGGGAGAAGGGGAATAATAAAAGGCTGCGCAGCTCCGGTGGGGTTAACATTACCTTGGAAGCCATCGATGCCACCGTGGACGCCGGACAGTCCTCGATCCAGGTCGAATCCTCGTTGCGTCTCGATCTTCCCCGCCAACCGATACTGTACCCCTCGGCGGGGTTCACCAGATGGCATCATAGGTAACAGCAACTTTACCCCTCAACCATCCCGTTACAATCTCAACCATCCTTCCCAACATGCAGCGTCTCTGTCAGTATCATTCTCTTGTACCCTTCAATGAATCTCTACTGACCCTCAGCAGTCCCATCTACATACTTTCCTGTCTTCCTACGATGTCAGTCGGTAGACACCACTCCGCGGGGAAACAAATATCCTTCCCGATGGGGAAATTCTCCACCAATATCCCGCACGGATAATTGTGTCTTGCTCGGCATCCAATCAATCCTTCGGTCTCTCGCTCGGAGTTATCCCGGTTCTTCTCTACAGGCGGTTAAATTGGTCGATTTCGGTCCCTCTCTGCGCTTGCACCTTCTGAGCCTGTGATGGCGATTCGGTTGATTTCCATTGCTCTCGACCCGAGTCGCGACATCCCACCCTGCGCCCACCCACTATCCCGGGGCAACTCCAAGCTGCCGTCGAAGAAGGTTCAGGAAGGTTTGTCGAGAGCTATTCGACCTACGCTGGAACGAGATTGTTAAGCTCAGTGCCATACGGCGCCGGACAGCGCCGTCGTAGGTCTTCCACGTGGCCATGCCTTGCCTCCCGCTGCGCCATTAGTGAGAAAGGTGCACGCCGTTGGTCCTTTGCACCGTCACGCCCCTCGGGTCGGCAGTGGTGGGTTACATTATTGATCACTGAACGCTCGGTCGATCTTGCCGTCGGCTTCGGGAGTAGTCCCCTCCTGGTCTTTTGGTACAAGTAGGCCGATGCTGTTCGGTTCATATGCAAGGTCCATTACGCTATGTAACACTTTTGTAATCGCGGTAGCCAATCACCCAGTGTGAGGAACTTTGGCTTGTCAGCTGCCTCAGGCTTCACTTCAGTCTTGACATAGTCCCAGTAGTGGGCAAAAGGACAGTTGCTATCTTCACGTTCTTCTAGTATACTTTAGCCGCGGCCTCCCCTCTACAACCATCAGGGCCATATCAGCTACCATATTACCCGATCTAAGGGCGTTGTGCGGATATCCTGGTTAGGACGTCAAAATTGGCCCTAATGATCAAGCAATCTCAGGAGAAGCTGAGAAGCTGGAGAAGCTGGAGAATTGACTCTCGTTACACTGAAGTCGGCTCTGCTGGGTACTATATTGTTTAAACTGAACTAAGTCTGGGCGATGATAAGGTTTAAGGGAACTACTCCGATGCACATGCACGGTCTGCCTTCAGAACTGCGTCGCTTTTCTCTTTCCCTGCCCGACAATAAGATTGTATAGCCCTTGACCTGAATTGCTCGTAGGTGGGAAGCAAGACTTCATGAGTTAGTTGAGCGTCAGAGCGCGGGTGTCCAAGAAGATCTAGAGGCCGTGAGGGTGACGCCGACTACTTCGCGTTCCGGTGGCTCGTCATCCGGCGCGGAAGCCTTACGAAAGGATGCCAGTGGGCGTACAGGACATCCCAAGCTTCTGTCTTTCTCAAGTCGTCCTGGTTTGAGTGGTTTATGGCTGTGATCTCACCCATCACAGTCGCAAACCATGCGAAGCCTTAAATTTCTGATTAGCTGAATGGGGTCAGATACCGGATCTGTATGGCAGTATCTTACAATTTGGTCAGTCACGGCTCTATATCAAGGGCTCGAAGAAAGGCGGTATTGACACCATAAATTTTCCCTTCACAAAGCCTTGACTAGTGCTATACGAACAGGGTATGCTCGAGCGCGTGGCTAGATAGTAGCATTATGTTGACGATGCTGCTGTATTTATTCGGCACGTTCCTGATCAGCTTGCACAGCCAGTAAATCAGTTGCGAATCATCGAGATGAGAACGATTTACTGAATTCACTCCTTGTCAGTTCTCGCCAAAAGCTGTGAGAATATTCACCTTCAGTATGACCTCAAGTCTCTAGCCAACCAGGAACCGACGCCAGTACGAATGCAAGAATAATGCAGGCATTCCATCCCATTCTTTGTAGAAATGGATTTGCGCGGGTACTCCCAACCGTCATTGTCCAGCTCAAAATCACTGTATGAGCAACTATGTCTGTAATGCTACACATTCCCAGTACGACCTAGAGTAAGCCGAGTATTGACGATGCGTACGAACACCATATTATGTCACAGGCTATTGCCTGGGTCTTGGTTATCGGCAATGCCCTCAACCAAAGGTCTAAACAAGGTTACATCTCTCTGAACCACGGTTTGGAAAAGTCAAAGTGTTGACGTATGTCCAGGGTTGATAAAAGGGAGGAGAGAGGGTACATGTTTCTGTCTTTTATTTGTTTCTCTAAGCTTGTGATATTCGTGAATACAGGACAGCTAGTTGAAAACAAACTACCTACGCCCGTTACATGTTTAATAAAAAAATTTAGCTGAATGAGGACATTAAGTTCTATGTTCGCAGGTCTAGTCGAGGTCAATGAATCAATATTGGTTAAATGAGTGCAGTGGGCTTATAGAATCTTCTCTCTACAATCACATAGCAAAGGTGTGTCGAGTTTCAAAGGCTCAGAAAAATGAGCATCACTTGATTATTATCACTTAATTATAGATGGCACTTGAAAGAGACAAATGGAGTATATCGCGTATGCTGGATTTAACAATAGTGTGCGCTCTTCTGGATTAGAACGAGCCTAGCTACTTTTCCAGTCAAGTACGTCAAAATATACATAGGAACCCACAGAGCACAAGTACAACACTAGAATTTAAGCTCATTCCTTGAACAAGCCACCAAACTGCCTAATCACCAATCAAAATGCAGAGCTGATGAATATCGCCATATGCCAATTTCTTGACACTTTCGGTATCTTCATCATCGCATTGCGTAGCCCCAATTTCCTATGAAACCGAACAGGAAAGTGAGCACGTGCCGGGCATTATCAGAGTATTTCAAAGCCGATAATTGTTATAAGGAAGAACAGAAAGATGGAATCAATCAGGTCGTCTAATTTGCATTCCGCAAGTTAAATCCATTGAATGCTGGCTTTGCTGTGCCCCAAATAGTGTCTGGTTGTGATACCGTTCCCGAACATTATGCGAACCACAATGCTGGTGAATCATCTGTTGCCTTGCGATTTTGCACTCATTGGGACTCATGCCGGAAGGAATTGCGGTCTATACCCAGTTCTCACACCTCTGGACACCAAGTCAGTAGATGATACATCGTATTAAGCTGTAAATAAGGAATATCTAATGTTTGTTGCCCATTTGAAGAAGTTCGTGTTCTAAATATAAAGAATGAGATTGAGCGCCCAGAGCCGAACCACACTATTACAAGAAAGGACAAGCTCAAGAAGATGAGCCAATAATTGCTCTTATACTGTGGGCCACAGAGAAAAAGAAAGTGCTTCCATTGGCTCTCAACCGCCAAGCACTCGCCATTCGCCCTTATTATTGCTCCATCCCTGCCGAGCGTCACAGATGCGCGTTCCAGCTGGCTGCTTACGTACGTGCGGCGCTGCCCAGCAGGCCAGGCGTCAAAGGTGGAACTCCCAAATGGGTTAGTGACACGGCGACCTGGACCTCGACTTCAGCCAATTTCATCCTCAACCCATGTATCATTTATTGTCATAAGGTCTTCTTCCCAGTCTCCATCCGAACGTTTTTCGCCAGTTCTCTTCTTTGCCGTCCATTGCGCCCGCCTCTCTGATCCGCGGAGAGGTTCGTCCTGATGGCCAAGCGGCGACTCTTCCGTTGGCCAGCCCCCCGGACCACTGGCTTGACGTTCCTCGCTCTGCTGCTGAGCAGTCTCACATTATTTCTGTACGGCGGGGGCTCATTTCCAATGACGCCAGTTCAGCGAGGTTCGTCTTTACAGAGTGCGCAGTCAGTCGACAGTACTGACGGCGTCATCGCAGCGCAAGAATCGCTTCACGACCAGGTCATCCGTGAACTTGCCGAAATCACAGCGACATACAGCAATACAAGTCGAGTCGGGCTCGTACTAGCAGCTACGCAATCTGAGGACTTGCAGTGGCTTCTCGATTACTGCAGGGAGCGGTTCGTCTACCCCTAGAATCCCAAGCAGAACAGCGAAGGACTGACTTGTGTTACTGTTTCACAGCGGCCCCGATACGATCCCTTTCATCTACAGCACCGACGAGAAACCGGACCCGCGCCTTCTCCTTCCACGCACAACCCGCGGCCGCGAAGCAACCGCCTATCTGTCCTATATCGTGGATCACTACGATAAACTCCCGCCGTACTCGCTCTTCATCCACTCTAACATCAACCAATGGCACAACGATCTTTTTGGCCCGTTCACCAGCAACGCCCTGCGCAATCTCCGTCTCGAGGCCGTGGATGCGATGGGATACGTCAATCTGCGCTGCCAGCATGACCCTGGGTGTCCGACGAGCGTGCACCCGTGGAGCCCGACGCAGATCGATATCGAAAAAAACGATATCCGCGCTTTTTTCCCGGAGGTATACCAGACGATCTTCAATGTCCCTGCTGAGCAGGTACCCGAGCATATTGGGAATGTATGCTGCGGGCAGTTTGCTGTAAGCCGCGAGCGCATCCTGCAGCGACCAAGGCATGACTACGAGCGGATGTTGAAGTGGGCGGCGGAGACGGAGCGCACAGACAGTTTTGGGGTTGGCTGGGTATACGAGAAGATCTGGCATATTATCTTTGGGATGGAAGTTATTTAGTATGTCCCGTTCGCATTCTTTCTCCATCCACTTGCTAACCAGCTTGATTGCAGCTGTCCCCGCTACGAGCAATGCCGCTGCGACGTTTACGGATGGTGCGGCCCACTGGCAGACACAGGCGAGACACTGCAGGCAGTGCGCGCCCCAGCTCCGGCCTCATAAAATCTACCTACGTAATATAGACGACTGACGGAACCCATTTTACCCCTTCACTTGCTTTTGCATTCTGAATAGTTCGAATTCCCACTTGCTTATTTCTTATCCCCTTTGCGTCGACTTGACCTAACTTTGTATATTAAGTACCTATCATGAGTGAGTCCGGACGCATACGCTGCATTACATTGAAACGGTGTCTGGCGAGTTCGGAATGAAAGAATGAGAATGTGCATGACTTGGATAGTGTTCGTGGTGGTTATACCCCTTGCCTTTACCTTATTTCTTCGCTTGGGTAGATAGCTAGATAGCTTGTTTAGCTCAGATAGGACACGAAAGATTGGACATTGACCGTCATTTTCATTGGCTCGTCATACTATTCCTTTTACTGTCTGGCATCCGCCTCAGGCTCCCCATTTATAGCCCTCTGATGTCTCGCCCCATCAAACCCCCCATCCAGCTCAAACACTTTTCCTTCCTCAACAACCCTTTCTGACCTCTTTTCTCCCCTGGCCGGTACCGCAACTCCCGAAACCTCATGCACATTCTCACTATCCAGCATTGGGACATCAGATTCAGATGGCTGAAATGCTGGACGCGGAGGCAGCCGCCCTGCAGAAGGCGTGGTGGTGAAGAAGAGTGTATCGCCTTCTCCGTCGCTCGGTCTACCGCCTGGGAAATTCGAAGACCCGTTAGTTCCTGGTATTAGTGCTGTTGGAAGAGGCAATGAGGACGGATTCGATGTGCCAGCTGTTAAGGAGGAGGGGAACGTTGACAATGGACGATAGGTACTTGGTGAGGACATGGACGTTGTGGCGGTTGAGACAGGGCGGCGTGGTATCGATCCTCTTCCTGTTCCAACTCCTCCTGCTCCTACTCCTCCTCCTACTGCTGCTGCTACTAACACCGGCGCAGAGCCCTCCGTTGGACTCGTGCTCGGGCTTGTGTTGTGGTTGAGGTCTTTTTCCTCGTCCTTCGACTTCGCCATGCCGGCAGCCGCTGCACCACTTGAGAAACCCCCGCCAATGACAACAGCATTAGCGTCTTGAATAACACGGTTCTTCCTCTGCTTGCGGAGAAGCAGCCAAATGAAAACGATAATTATGAGCACGCCGATTACCGCGCCGACAACGATACCTGCTATTGCGCCACCGCCGAGGCCCGAGCCGGCGCTGGAGTCTGTCACGGTATCTGATGAGGTTGATGTTGGGGTGCTGGTAGTTGTTGCGGTTGAGGTTGATGTAGATGTCGGCGAGACACTCGCGCAAGTATACGAGCCCCGAAAGACCTCGCCCTCAGCCTCTTCTGTACCAGCCTGATTCAACGCATCGATGCCCGCACAACCAGCCGAACCCGTGGAAACGATATCCGATTCCCCGCCAACGCGTTCAAGTTCTTCGAAGGATAATCTGCAGCAAGCATCAGCAACAAAACTTACAGAGCCGCAGAAATAGCAGAAAGAGACCCGAGTACCTGTTAAACCCGCCAGCCAGATGCACACCCCCCCGGACGACCTCCAAACTATCCATCACGAGATCCACGAGCGCATTGTTCCCCTGCACCTCTAGATCCCCGCCTATACTGGACAAACTACCTAGACTCAGACGATTCAGTTGTTCGTTCCCTGTGACAGTGACTGAGCCGCCGACATCCTTCATATCCGGTATAGAAATGCCGACGAGGTCCGTGGACTCGATAATCAGATCCTCGCTGATGCGCTCCAGTCCGTCGAGGGCTAGAGTCCCTGATGCAGAGGGAGCGATCGTCACGCTTCCGCTTATGCTGCTGCATCTGTCGAATGCCGAATCTGCGGATGCTTGTGAGGATATTGTTATAGAAGCGCCTGAAAACGTGGTTGTTAGCTGGGTCATTGAAGGGGAAGAGAGGGTTAGACGTCTGTACAGGATTGGGCTGAGACGGGCACGGGGCCCGTAAGCGCGTAGAGGACGAGTAGGGATAGCATTGGCATGGCCTGGGGAGACTGTCAAGGAAATGCATCATGAGCTCAGGACAAGATGTGATGCCTGAGGGGCTTGCTTTTAATTTGAATTCACTGCAGTCGACGGGACTAGGACTTTAGCTCGCTTGGCTGCACTTGGACATTGTTGATCTGTTCTTGTATTCTCCAGAAACTAATCTCGCATGAAATTTTAACCTGATACTCAAGCTTCCAGCTGAATGGTTACTGAGAAGGCGTGCATACGACCAAGGCTCACTTCAGAGGCCGACTGTCTAGGGCTACTGTTGTGGAACAGCGGTGCCTGATGGAACAGAGGAGCTTTGATGTAAAGATCAACAACCGCACTGCCTCGCTGGTTGACCCACCTACCTCTGCATCTGCCACTCTTATTCCAGGGTCCTGCTTAAGGACCAATGGTACTCCCACGGGGTAAAGCGTAATCCAGTTGCGATTGAGTCGCGACCTTCCCAATCCGATCTATTCTTGTCGGGACCCTGATTGCAACTCCGCACGGGTGCATTAAACCAGGCAACATCATTTCTGGGCCTCGGCTCTCGAGTCTACTAGTATTGGTCAAACCTACTCCTACAGTGCAGGTGACAGTCCTGTAGACAATGTCACTGTGCTGGTTCGGCTGGCGCTCTGCCGGTGCAGGATTGTGGCTTAGCCATCCAATGTCTAAGTCAGGTTCTATTTTAGCACACATACAAGGGCTTTTTCCGGATCGTGGGGTGGCGGTTATTAGTGTAACCAGCGCAGAGACGAAGCTATCTTTTAGGATTTTGCCGGGTGAATTGCCGCAGAGGGGAATATACGAGCGCGCGGACACGAGCGAACTGACGGGATTCGGTGTCTGGGTGGAGAGTAGAGTGGAATAGTGGACAACTCAGAGTTAAAATCCAGCAGAGAAGTTTTAACGGCTAGAAGGCGCGAACACTTTTAAGTTGGAATGGGGCTGCCGAGACGAAAACGCTGAGTGTTGCAAGGCTTGGAAACGCCACGCGTGATTGTCTAATTCGGTTATAACGGAGAAAACCCGGACATCAAGTGGCTTCGTTGTGTAGTCACTATATCCAAGTTGTATCCGAGCTCTGCAGTAATAATGGGAAGGCCCAGAAATTTCGAGAGAAAGAAATATATATATCTATAAGACACTTAGGAACCGAAGAGAATAGAGGGGCCGTCAGAAACGCGGGCTCCAGCTACTGTCGAGGGTATGAAGCTCATTCCACTCAGCTTCCAGCTGGCGGACAATCCAGGCTGTTGGCCAGCCGATTCGCTTTTCCACAGATTCGAGGAACTCAATTGATCCCAGATGCTCAGCTGGGTGTCGGAGGCAGAACCCATCTATGTGCTGTTAGCGTAGCATGGATTCGACGACCGCAATGCATACATCGATGTAGTAGATGGCAACCCATGAAATAGGCGTTGATAACTGTTTCGTTTGACTTTGACAATCCGATCACGTTGACAAGGTGGTACGCGATAGTTTGCTTTAACGGTCAGATAATGCCAAGTAAAGTCCAACTCAGAACGAACCTCTTCTATACGCCTAAGTCTAGCCCGTTCATAGTCCACCACAATCCTCTGGTGGTTATTTGAAGTCGCAAGGATAATGCGACAGGCGTGGTAGTATTGTAGGCCAACGACTAAACAGTCAGTATCCATCGGTCCAGAAACGCGAAAGGCGTACCTGCTGGCGGAGACACCAACCACAACTCCGGGAAAGGTTTATTTTCCCCGGCATTGGCCTCCTGGTGCTTCAACGGCTGCCAACTGATGGGCTTTTCTCGATACCACTGGTCAACGCAGTCGGATAAGTACTGCCAATCGCTCTCGGTGAAGATGTATCCGTTCGGTTCCGAGCGAAGCTGAATAATTCTCGCGCACAGGAAAATGATTCTGTTGGCATAAGCTGCATCATCCATTCGCTGGAACACCGAAGAGCGCTCATAGTTCTCTAAATTAAGCTGCATGGGCTGATATTCAACAAGACAAGCATATATAGCCTGCCGCAGAAATTGCCAGCTGACTGCCTCCGCCAGCCCCCCTGAAGACGCCGATTTGGACATCGTGTTCAAGAGACGGGTAGATCCCAGCCAGTGACACTTTTCGTCCGTGGCCCGCTCCAATTCCTCGTAGACACGCAGAATCACCACGGTGATCAATATGTTGTCGTCGTAAAACCCTTCGGCTTTGGAAAGCGCTCGGATGAGCATTTTAACGCATTGACTGTGGTACTCTGCGGCCTCCCAATCTTCTGACCCAGACATGATCGCCGCATGCCGCGCGGAAAACGCCAAAATCGCTTTCATGATCATTGGCACCTGGAGGGCTCTCCTAGGAATCTCAGTTGAGAAATGCGAGTTCTGATCGCAGACGTCAAACTTAACGGGTCAGTGTATATCCGACTCGCCAGGATACACAAACTTACTCTGGGAGCTAGGGTTTGGATGAACGAGCGGAGAAGAGAAGCCTCGCGCGTCGTCATGGACGAGATGGAGTTTTGGCGAGGACTGAGAGAGCTTAGAGACGGTGAAAAGTCGGCCCAGGTACTCACTGATGGCAACGGAGAGGGTCCGTTCGCGGGCTTTGGAGAAATACTGATGGACGATATCGTTCGCCGCTCATCTGGACTGGTACCGGCTAACTGAACTAATAGATGCTCATGATTGCCAGGCTGGGCCATATCCTCGCGCGGACTGGGTGTGTGAGGGATCTGTGCTTGTGACACCACCGACGCCCCATCAGAATGAAGTTGGTTATTCCTCACGACATCGGGTATAACATCGAAGTCGGGATCTTCCGCAGATTCCTCAACGAACATTACTAAACATATCAGTACCGATCGATAGAGCTGGAGACGAATTGAGAAAATACAGGATTGGGGAACCTTCACCCACGGCTGCCGGGAAGACCACGCAAGCTCGAATTTGGATGAGGACCCTTGACACTTCTGGTATACATGGCGGACAGTTTTGAAACGGAAGGGGGGGTCAAGACGACACGCCCGCGATAGCCGCGAGCATTCATTACATGACGAGGCACCTTCACCAATAGTGCATTTAATATGGCGGAGACGACAACGCTCGCATCCCCTACCGATTCGCATGGCAAGGAGGGAGCTGAGCGTCCAGCTAAGTGGAAAGTCGATGATGGCAGTTACATCGGCGGGTAGAGATACCCATCGATACAGCTGGACCGAAGATAAAGTTAATCAAAACGATACAAGGAAGATGGACGATAAGGCAGGGGATGAGCAGGAGAAGTCTAGGATGACGCTGAAAGCCGGCTCCTTCGTGTCTTTCGACTGCAGCGGTTCCCCGCAATCCCCCGGGTTGCTGAGTCAGCAAGCACCCACAGTCCTGATTGGTGCCCTCACCGACCCTCACCTACTCGGACAGCCTCCGAGACCTGATCGAGTCTTGTCGCTGACTCTCTGCAGCGCTACTGGACATAGCTGAGTTGGCAGGATGACTATTGTGGCGTCGATTGAGTCTGGCCGTTGGAACTCACTCAAACCGTCAGTTGCGATGTGGTAGTTAACGACCCAAAAGCATTGTCTCCAAGCGCACTGACTCGCAAACGTGTAGGTATCGAAACTGGAAATCTGTTTTACAACACAGGTAAGACCCGGCTTGACTCAGACAGAGGGCTGCACTGCGTTTGGCTCCCGTTCAGGCTTCAGAGCACGCGATATCTCGATAAGGGTAGAGCCTAGGAGATTTATCTCCTTGGAGCACCAGGATTTCCATTGTTTATATTTTGGATGCATGGGCTATCGCAAGCCCGTCGGTACGCTATACCGGGTTCATATCGTTCCAAGAAAATCATATTTCTGGAGGATTATGGGTTGGCGCCACGAAGGACCGCCCAGCTCTGTGACCGCAACTGGGTTGCAGTAGTCCGATGTCTGTTCCTTTCGTCCAAATTCAAACGGTGGGACGTGCTACCGTCCGTGGGATTGTTAAGAGGCTGACCGTCAAGGTAACCGAACCATATTCCATAAAGATAAAATCTGGGAACGCTGCTCATCTGCGTGCTGATTAGTGTGATTGCGTCGGGCGTCTAGACATATTAATGTACCTGAATGATACGCCATCAGGGACATCCTGAGGCGTCCGTTGCCGCACGGGTCCCAGCACTGCATCGTTACAGCTGTCGCCATTGAGACGCGGTCATAGACCACCAGAAGCCTTATCGACACCGTCGCCGTACGGAGGATACAATTATTGATTTTTGAGGCCGACTCTACCGGTTTGCTCCAATGTTGCTTTCAATGCGAGGGTGTTCTCGACTGTCGGCTGGGATCGTATGTCTTTTGCCAATCCATACTAGAATGTGAACGAAACGATAAAGGACAAAGAGAGATAGCGATGCTAGACTGCTGGTATATCATACTGCTTCTAATTCAGGGTCGAATGTGCCTGCAGAGGCCGATTGTCCCATCGACGAAGGACGTTGCGTTTAATCGCCGCGCCCGTTCAACATCACGATCTTTAGTCGTTATACAAGGCTTACATTAATATTGGGTCCTCAGATACTTAATATTAAAGCCTGGTATGCGCCTCGGAAAATGAAAACCGAAATCTAATGAGTCCCTGCGGTCAGTAAGGGTACTGAGGATCGTATGATGTCGCAACGCGGTGGAAGCGGAGACCGGGTTCCAGATCTGATGCCCCGACAACAGGCTGAGGACTCGGCGGAAAACATTCTTGCATGGACTATCGCTGTATCTACTCTAGATCCAGGTCCACGTAGAAAATCAAGCATGATCACAGTAATTAAGGACACGGGAGAGTCGAGGATCGTTGGGTGCGGCTCACGGCCCACTGATCGGCCATCTTAGGTACGCCTCCGCGTTTGCAGGCAAAGAATTCTCCCTCAACACCTCGACAGTGTTCAACTGTTAACAACTGGACTCCTGCGCCCCTCAGGATGCAGCGGTTCGAGCCGCCATGACGAACCGTGACCCCGATTTCCGCCATCAACTGGGCAGGTTCCGTCTCCAAGTCGATCCCCCTCCATCCTCGCAGCTGCCCCTCCCGACCTCGTCCTCAACGCCCGCGACTTCGCTTCCCTCGCCGTCAACACCGTCGACGGCCGCTCCTCCTCCGTCTCTACCGCATCGTCTCACATCCCGTCCCAAGCGCGTCTCAACCGCCTGCGATTTCTGCCGCAAACGGAAGAAGAAATGTGACTTTCGCTATCCTAATTGCTCCGCCTGTACTCGAGCCGGTGTGCGTTGCACCATCGCGCCGCCCGGCCCGCAAATCACAAACTCCGTTCCCCGCGACCAGCTTGAGCGGCTCCAGGACCGCGTACAATGGCTAGAAGAGATTGTCCGGCGCAAGACTGGTGTTGCCGTTGCGGACAGACCGACTGGCAGCGCGTTGGACGAGGATGGCGACCCGAATTCCTGGCACCAGCTGCCTGCCATCTTGATCAAGGTTGATCCTAGCAGTCCGCAAGACGCTTCCACAGTGGGAGGGTCTACAAGCGGTCTCGACTCAGGTGCGAGTCCAGCGTCAAACGATCCGTCGGCAGTGGGAACTGAGCTTCCCAATGTTGGTGAGATCTTTCGCGACAAACTCGAACACCGTCGCCCTTCCATGGCCCGACCGGTCGTTTGCGCTTCCCCATTGCACTTTCTCCGACTGGCATCGTTAGAGGAAGCTGAGCGGGTGGCTGGGCAGTACTTTGATAGCATGGGGTATCAGTATCCATTTCTCCACCGTGCCGAGTTCTTCGACAATCTTCGACGGATCTATGCTGGCGAAATCCTCAGCCCGGAGGTGCACCATAGCTATCACATCACCATCGGCATTTCCTTGCTTATCGGGTCTGCGGAGGATGCTGAGACGAGGGCTATGGAGTTTTATCGTGCAAGTAATAAAACACTTTCCATAGCTTTGCACAACGAAGATCTTACCGCGCTCCGCGCACTGCTCAGCCTGGCTCTTTATACCCTGTTCGCGACCACCGGTCCCAGCATCTGGCACGTCCTGGGCACCGCTCTACGACTAACTACCAGCTTAGGTTTACACAAAGCACGGCATCCCACCAATCTACACGATGACGAAATGACCAAGCGCGCCTTTTGGAGTCTTTACAACCTGGATCGACTGATCGCCAGCACATTAGGCAGGCCACTGGGAATTGCTGACGAAGATATCACCGTATCCCTACCACGAGAGTTGAACGACGACGGAACCGAAACGCCAGGAGCCAGCTCCATGACCATTCCAATACAGGTCATTAAGCTGCGCCGCATCTTCTCCCGAATCTACCGTTACCGTAAGCCCTCCTTGCCAAATGCTCCGAACAGCACAGCCTTACTAAAGAGTCTAATGCCTACAGTATACAGCACAAACCAGCCTCCACCAACCCCCACCGAGCTCTCCATCAACCTCCGGCACTTCCGCCAAGAACTTGATGAATGGCGCAGCACCAGCCCCGTCTACCCGCCAGCCCTCCTCTACTCAACCAGTTACTTCGACTATCTGCATGCCACAACCCTTCTTCTCCTTTACCGCCCCAGCCCACGCAACCCAACCCCGGACCAAGCGAGCATCATCAGCTGCGGCAACGCCAGCATCGCCGTGATCCGCTCCTACTGGGAAAGCTACTGTGCCGGTAAACTGAAATGGATTTGGCTCACGCTCAGCCAGCTCTATTTCGCTGGCATAACGATCCTCTGGTGCCTGAATCGAAACTTCCACAGCGTGAACGAGGGGCTCGGACCCGTTTGGGAGCCAGACGAGTTGATGATGCGAAGAGCGATTCAGGCCGTCGTTGTTATCCTCGAGGCTTTTGGGAAACGTAGAGCTGGAGTTGATAAACTGGCTGAGACGTTCCGCGCGCAAAGTACCACTATCTTCAGCCATCTGGCTTATCAGCGGCAGCAGCAGCAGGCTATGGTGCCTCCGCCGGTACCTCAACCGCAGCCGGTGGTAAATCCAGTGTATATGGCGCCGCCAGTACCGCTGGCTCCGGTTCTGGATGATGTGTTATTGGTTGATGCCTCTAGGACGATGCCCGTCATGGATCCCCAGATGGCAGAGCAGTTGTTTTACTCTTACGATTGGTTTCAGGAGGAAATGGCGACCTATTATACCTTATAGAAACTCCTGAATATGGAGCGTTGGATATGGCTGCTATGCCATGTGGTCTTGTTTCCCGAACAATGATGCGATATATACACAAGATTACCTTAGTTGGTCTAAATATTATATACAAATCTCTAGTTTAGATCGAAGCGTAATTAATTATTCCCAAGTGGTAGGCCCGAACCGTTCATGGGGTGGAACAGTCTTCCACGGCGTGCCGCGACCATCGGCCGTTCTCATGAAGACTTCGTTCCCCCACCACCTCAGCGGCCCAGCAGGTAGCATAATACAAAAAAAGATAACGACGGTGGAAACAGCGACGCCTGAATCTAAGGCTGCGCTGAGGACATAGTCTGGTTATTGTTAGCCGGCGTCCACATTTTTGAGGAAGAAAGCTTGAAGCAAGAGATGACGTACTATACTTCGACCACCAAGCTGGACGTTTTCGCTTGACAAGACCGTTGAAAATAACATTGACAACCCACCATGACGAAAAGTTGATCCCTGTAGCAGGCGGGACCATGCTCATTGCGCCGAATGCGACGGGCCAAGATATGTAGTTTACTGCCTTCCAGCGGCGCCCAAGAAGGTACGTGATAATGACAACCACAGGACCGGCTAGGAAGAACCAGAGAAGATTCCCGTAGATTTGGCCTGGGCTGAAGTTGCGGGCAGGACCCAAGGCGCCTGGTTTGGTAATGTCAGCTAGTTAAAGGTCTATAGATCAGGTTGTAGAATTCACTACGTACCCCATATCAGAGATGAGGAGAATGTGACTAGACCGTGCGGACAAGTGAAGCCGCCGTCAGCATGCGGGGTGCAGATGCCGTCGAAACGGGTGAGCATGAATACCGTGACGCCGCATTGCACGATTGCGCCAATGAGCGTAGCGAGACCCTGCGCGAAAAAGAGGGTGCGCGGTGCAATGTGGAGGTAATGCGCCAGTTTCATGTCTGCGACAAATCTGGAATTGCATTTAGAGAAATTGGGGACACATGATAATGGACTGTTGGTACTTACTCTAGTCCCTGCGAGACCGTCACATACCCGTAGAACTTGAAGGCCATGTTGGCGACAGGCTTCCCGAGAAAGGCATACCCACCGATGAACTCGGTGATTAGATTCAGTTGGTTACTCGTAATGTTCGTCAGGGCTTTAATGATGCCCACGGGGATGAAATATATTATCGGCAACACGAAGGCAAGAAGGATGCCCCAAGCCGGCAGGCGCGTTTCCCATACCTCATTGTTCACAATACTGAGTATGAACATCAGAAGGCTTACTGCGCCAAACCACCACCAGGGAACTGGGGTATATGATTGCATGAGCCGAGAATGAATATCTTTTTTGTGTCGCCCACTCCATTGCTGAAGTAGGTCCTTTCCATGGTATAGAGCCGTGTGAACGAATATCCCGGTGAGATTGGCAAATGCCACGCCATAGGTGACGGCAAACCCAGCGGGTATGAACATCGGTGAGTAATTTCGATAAGCCTCCACGTTGACGGTGCCATTGTTGATGTTCATCACACGACGCGTATCGTACATGCGACCAGTGTTATCGAAGGTGTTGGAGTCCAGGAGCGGCAGGTAAGCGGAATACCATGTGTTCGTATAATAGATGATGGGAACAAGAATCCAGAAAAAAAAGACAAACGATCCCATAACGTTTAAACCTGCCCAGAAAGGAACTAGGAGAGGGCTGTCGTTGGCGAAGACAACTTGAGACCAATCCAAGGTCAAAAGCGACATTCCCAATCCGGTTTTCTGCCCGAAAAGCTGATTGACCACAACATTCTTTGGTGCTATCCAGCACACGAAGCTGAACATACTAAGGGCGGTAAACAAATACCCCGGAAGGAAATACCAGAGGCCGCCGCCAACGAAGACAAGGAGGAAGAACTTCTGCCGCGTGATTGTCCATCCGTCGGCGACTTTGTTGGATTTTGAGTGCAAGGTAGAAAGAAGGGCTGCATTGGACAGAACCTGCGGCCAGATCATAGTCGCTGGTTCCACGAGCCAGCGTGAAACCATCCCAGCGACGCCGAACCCGAATAGTTGGGTCGTGATGCAAAAGAGTACCTGAAAGCCGCCTTGCGACGGCATATGGTAGAATTTGACCATTGCCTCAATGACCTGAGTGGCCGCAGCTGATCCAAAGGAGACATTGGCCATTATCGTGATCAGGGCATGCTCTTTGATGTTGAAGCGGCGGTCTGGATTGAGCCAGCCCAATGGCATCCATTTCGCCCACGCACAGCCGATTGGATATGCTACCAGCTGAGCGACCAGCGCGCTAATTCTGACGCTAGGTTGCCGTAGACTAAAAAACTGATTCAATCCACTTCCGATCTTAAGATAGCACTCTCAGTCAGCTTTGGAAAGTGAAAAAGTGAGAGGTCAAACCGCTGAAGGTGCGCATACAACTGTGAAAAGAATACCAATTATCCACATTCGGATCGTATTGAGAGGCAATTCTACGTCATCTACAGGCCGAACGACAGCTCGCACCTCCGGGAAGGGCGAATCGTCCGCCTCGTAGGGGAA
Organism: Aspergillus foveolatus; assembly: GCF_047715535.1. Lineage (NCBI taxonomy): Eukaryota > Fungi > Ascomycota > Eurotiomycetes > Eurotiales > Aspergillaceae > Aspergillus > Aspergillus foveolatus. The sequence goes on along the minus strand of NW_027396082.1, from coordinate 185,663 downwards.
GATCTTCTCCGCATCGTGGTCGTCAAGGACGGCATTTCTGTCGACTGCGTCATTGCTCTCCACGTTATTAATCGGCGATTCCTGTGAAACGTGACAATTGTATCAGTACTTGGCCTGCAGAAGGCGGACTCAGACCGCTGAGATATTACTCAATGTAGTAATATCATGAATCAGGCGTTGTCTCGCAGTTGACGAGAAGCCCAATGAAATCGCATTGAGAGGCAGGATGCAACCCACCTTGCACGAGCCTCCGCTAAGAGGCTTCGCTTCACTCTCCCGCATCATCCATGACACGCCGAAGCCGGCGGATGAGGTCCAGCGCTGGGAGCGCAGGATCGAGACCTCTGTTGTGGGTTATCCGAGAACGAGCCAGGTGGAGTCAATACCCCTGGGTTGATCGTTGATCACCGAGATCAACGGGGCCGTCGGTAATTGGGTATGGTAATTATCGGGTCGGAAGGATCATATAACGTTTTCGGGTTGTGTTGTTGCCGGTGAGACTGGGACGGTTGTCAACTCAGGAACGATTGGGGAGTGGAAAAAAGAGCCTGCGGAAGATGAGATGCCGTGCCTGAGGCCGCACATCCTCCACCGCTCTGGCTGTTACACAGTCGCTTGCGTTGTGGCCATTAAGAGTCGAGTTCTTCTTCTACGAAGATTTGTATCTATGCATACGAGGCTCCAGCCATGTAACACGAATACGGCTACTTCTAGCATACTGATAGTCCACATTGCACGCCATTGCAAGCGAGTCCCAGTCCGATTTGCGAGACCCGGTCCCAGTCGGAATGATCCGCCCGTCAATCTTTTCCTTCCAGTTTAAGCTGGCAGGCTGCTTGGATTGGAACCACAACCAGCCGGTCATTCGCCATTCATTGACCTCCCTTTGGCAGAGTGGACTGATGGCGGGCCAGAAATCCGACTAATCTAGCAAACGAAATGCAGAGGAGGGATGCTAATATGAGCCTTGACCATCAATCAGCGGATACAGCCGACCGTCTCCATCCGCATCGATAAACCCCACGGCGCGATGTCGGAACAGGAAACTGACAATCAAATAGGTTGGAGACTCTCTGTTGCAATGGCATTCCGGCGCTGTCCTCTTATTTCCACCAATCTACAAATCCCTTGCTGCTCGTTGACGGCTCATCTTTTCATTAAATCTCTATATCTTATTCGTCGAGCCTTGTTCCAGGCAATCCGGGATTCGTCATATTATCACTCCCTGAGGTATTCATACATATAGAGAGCATCGCGGCGTTCATTCTCGCTAGGTAACAAGAACACCAAACGCCATGGGAGACTGCACCCATCCTTCCAGCAGTGTCCCGTTCCCCCAACGGCCAATCGTTATCCTAGGTGCAGGAATTATAGGATGTGCGACGGCCAGACAGCTTCTTCTCGACGGCTTCTCTGTGACCTTAGTGGCTGAATTCCTTCCCGGTGACCAAAACATATTCTATGCCTCAGCTTGGGCTGGAGCAGCATGGCATGCAGCGTCTGGCATCAGTGCCGATCACCGCTATATCCAGGCTGTTACCCACCGGCATTTATTGAAGATGGCGCGAGACGAGCCTGACTCTGGGGTCTGTGTCGTTGACGGCCGTGAATACGTCGAGCAACCTCCTCCCGAGAACTCTTCCGCCTGGGGGAAGACAGTGCTTAATAAGGTAAGGAGCTCTGGCGAATATAGTTGTCCTTGTCTAAAAACGGCGTAGTTCCATGATCTCAATCCGGGTGAATATCCGCCAAATTTCAATTGCGGGTGGGCTTACGAAACTGTGGTTACTGATCCCTCACGACACATGCCCTGGCTCAGGGGAAAGATTATATCCCTCGGGGGCCAGTTCGTTCGCAAGCGAGTTGAGTCTTTGGAGGAATTATACGTCTTATTTCCCGAATCGAGGATATTCATCAATGCGAGCGGTATTGGAAGCAAGTATCTAAGGGACGTGCGTGATGACAGATGCTTTCCTGAACGTGGCCAGAATGTGTTCTTCCGTACGAGCAACTGCAGAAATCTCTACTTTCGAAACGGCAAGGAGTACACATACATTATTCCTCGACCGTTATCCCAGGGCGTGATCCTGGGAGGGGTCAAGCAAAGAGACACTCTGTAAGCTAGAAAACCTAGTATGTGACTCGTTTACTAATGACAGCAGGTCACCAGAAGTAGACATGGAGATTGCAAAGGATGAAATTGCCCGGGCGCATCGTCTTGCCCCTGAGATCGTACCCGCAGATCCACCGGAAGAGTCCCTCAGCTATATCATTGGAATCCGTCCTTCGCGAGAAGGAGGCTTTCGACTGGACTCTGAGAAAATCGGGGACCGCACTGTTTTGTCAGCATATGGGTTTGGGGGTGGAGGATACGCCTTTTCATACGGGATTGCTGACGCCTTGGTGAGGATGGTAGAAAAGGCAGAAAGAGACCACATTATTTGGTGATACTGCCGTTATGAAAAATGTCCCACGTCAAACCCGCTGCTGCCAACGCTGCGAGACACGTCGTTCGAAGTGGTTGTTGTCCCAAAGAAACTGATTAACCACACCCTCCTTGCTCTTCCCAGAAACTGCTGTTTCATGACAAGGCAGCACTGCCTCACATGCCCGCCATACCAGCTACTTATTCTCCGGCCTTTCTCTTTTTCCCAGCCACATCCCCTTGGCTGAACATTGCGTCCAGTTTTTTCTGTCCTTTCTCTTGTTTCTCGACTTTAACCTTCTCGGAAACAGGCGGCAGACCCTGAACACGCAGCTTTGCGTCTTCTAATAGTTCAACTTCCCGCTCTCGCTGTTTCTTCACAGTTGGCACGGACCACGAATTCGAAGTGGCCGACTTGTACGCCAGTTTATACTTGGACCCTTCAAGGACGGTCTCATATGTGTTGGCGTCGACCTTCTTAACATACTGGGACCATCATGAGATACAGTCCTTTCAAGCTGAAAAAAACAGGCCTCTTTGCCGCTCAGAAGTACCTGCGGGAAGGGATTTCATACCTGATGCCCAACAATAAGCCAGTGGTACTCTGTTCCAACGGGCGCACCGCTACCCTTTGGAGCCTTCCTCGCTCGTCTCTTATTAGTCCTATAGTCGATCCTCCACAGATCCGGCTCCTCCTTGGTCTCCTTCCAGATTCCCTGGTCATAGTTCCAAGTGTGCGAGCCCCCAACTGCCATTCCAGAATAGTATTTCCCATTGTATGACTTTAGCGCATTGTAACCACCAGCAAAGCCCCGTTTCTTCTCCGTGGCAGTCTCTTTATCAGCTGAATCGTCTTCATCTTCAACAGCAACACGTTCTGTTTCCTCAGGCATCTCTTCGTCTGTCTCTGGGAACGTCCCTGATGACTCGAATTCGCTAGGCTCCATTGGCTCCTCTGGATTGTCTGTTAGGTCGTCAGAGCCTTTGAAACTGTTTTGTTCCGCGTCATTTCGCTGCGGGGATTCCCCTTCCTGGTCTGGAGATAAGGGATAGGTTTGTTTTTCGGGTTGCGGTTTCGAAGCTCTAGTTCTGCGTTTCGGCGGCATTTTGTCGATTTCGTTCGGTTGTAAAGGTACAGAAATCTGGTTAATAGATAGCTTGGAATTTCATCTATAAGTGCTCACGAGAAAGCGTTCCTGTTCAAGTTAAGGGGGGTTTCTGCACATGACATGGCCCTGTTGTCGTCACTATGACATCCTTCATAAACAGCTTGAGAAAGACTTCAGTCAACTACTTTACTTCCCTATGAAGTCCTAAATATAAGAATACTATAGCTACCCAACACTGTATTCTATTGGAAAACAAAATTTGTACATATTATATTGGCCTTCGCTTTATCATAGGTCAGCAACTCTTTTGAAGGAGGAAGTAGACAAGAAGTAGTATGCCACTCGTCGATTATATTCCAACACACCGTATACGGTCGCGCTTTGATTGACTGCTTGCCCCTGACCTTTGATTCCAGCTGCATTATAATGCGAGATCCTGTTGTGATCATGGGAGTAAGGTATCTAGGGCAAGGCTCGATCTCAGCCTATTATCTGACTCTTTAACTTGCCCTACATAAGTCGACCGAGGACTGATCTAGCCCCTTCAGGGGATGAAGATCATTCCGATTCATACCAGCATGTTATTCGCTGTATTACAAGCCGGTTCGCTACCGTATTTGTCTAAAGGTGTCTTATCATATACCACTCTTTGGCTGTCTCAGACTGTAGCCTGGAGCCTGATTTTATGAGTGTATGCCAGCACTTACAATATGCATATTACCTGTCACGGACAGGTCGCTGACGGCCTTCTTCTCGAACAGAATATACTCTGATGCTTCCTACTCTGTCGTGTGTCATGGTAGGCCATGATTGCCTAGGTGGTGGCAGCATTGACCTTGAGTCTATGGCTGGGGTTGCGGAATATAAAGGTCCGAGCAGTTCCAATACCCAAGATACTCAGACAACCGAGCCATAGAGGAAGAGGAGGCAGCTAGACTGTATTATGAACGTCAATGCAACGTCCGAGGACGATTGGATGTATTGCCAATTATTCGGTACGTTTAAGCATTGCGCTTAAAGTCCTAGAATGAGGGTGGGATGCGCGGCGGCAAGATTTTATTTCTAGAAAAACGATTGTTCCAGCGCACAGTGCAATTTCGACATCTCAGGTTCACTACGCTTGTTGTCACGAAGCACAATCATTCGAATGGGTCGTTTGTAGAGATATATAACGTATGTTCTACTTCTTATAACCTCTTATATGATGATTCGGCAGGGTGAATAATTGAAAAAGATTGGGGCATGGATTGCTAGTCATTACGCAAAGGGGAATTGCACTGGAGAATCCCCAAGGTTTCTTTACGACCTGTTGAGGAGTGAATGCAGCCATTCTCACTGCGGACGCTGAGTGCCAACCTATGTATGTATGGAATGTCAAAGCGTATCCCAATGTCCCCGACTTCAGAAATAGCGGGGAGTGCCTCCGACGTATCAGACAAGGACCCGACATCGTACGTGGTACATGGGATCAGACGCTTAAGTCCACACAGAGAGTAGCACTATCTCCACGCCGGTTCTGTGGGAACTTGGCCATTGCCTAGTGCTAGTGATGTAATGCCACGCGCCGGACTGCAATACCACTGCTTGTGTCCTTTCGGAGGCATTGCAGCGATGAAATCCGAACACTCTGGGCGACAGAGCTGTACTCGGAGTAGTCCGTATAGTATGGTTACTATGTATATGCAATATTTTTCAATTAGCTCTGACATCGACTATTGAAGTTTTCTTGAGGTTTCCGCTGGTGGTCAGATAGGCGCCGGGCAGAGATGCGGGGGTACGAGTGTATATATTCCGACCGCTGAAATGTTATGTTCTTATACCCAGGTCAACTTTATCTCAACTCTCAATGCTAAGGTTTCTTCTAGAGATCGCCTTCATATGAGCTAAGTGGTGTGGTGGTTTTGCCACTTCGGTGTGCTGGGTGCTGCGCTGAGCATCATCTCTGCTTGCGGACATTCTCCATCGTCGATCTCGCATCTCTTCTTGTCAGTTGGAATCCAGAACTTGTGTTGACCTACTCCATGCGGAGTAATCTTAATCCTTGAGTCCTGTGTCTCTTGTCTTTGAATCTGGAGATTCCATCGTTTGCGTCATTCGCCTCTTCTGGGTCTTCCAACTCAATCTCTTCTCCCAGTATTTCCGCCCTTCTGACGCCTGGCACTCTCTGCTTTGTTTTGAGCTCTGCAGTCTTTTGTTCAAAAATTGTTGCTGTTTTTGTTATTCTTTCTGGTTGCGGGCGAACCCCTCAGCTTCGCACAACCCAAGCCGCTCCGCCGCCGCCAACCACCTCGACTCCCGCCTGCTTCTCAAGTTTCCTCGCTCCGCTGCGGTCTTGCCAGCCCAACAATCAGCCCCTCCTTCTCACATCCCACCATCTTATACTTCCTCCGCCCCTCGCGATCGGTTCATCTATCTTCGCCTGGAGCTATGGAAGGCGTCGATTTCCAATCTGTCCTTAATAAGGGCAAGCAGATGGCCTCCAACGTCGCAGCCACGGCCACCAACGGCAGTACCAATAAGAAGAGGAGAAAGGGTACCGACTTGAAGCCCATCGTCACCAGCGATTCCGCGACCCCGGCCGATCAAACAGGCCCGACAAGCGATAAGTATGTCGCCGTTCTTTGCTTTGTGTTCTTCTCTTCATCGTGTTACGTTCTAACGATGTCATGAATTAGTGTCCCGCCGTCACGATCTGGCTCCTCGTCCTCCGAAGAAGAGATCGAAACTACCGCCGAGGAAGAAGATTCAGAAGATTACTGCAAGGGCGGTTACCACCCGGTCCAGATCGGGGAACTCTACAATAATGGGCGGTATGTAGTCGTGCGCAAACTGGGATGGGGTCACTTTTCGACCGTCTGGCTCTCTCGCGACACAACAACGGGGAAACATGTCGCGCTCAAAGTCGTCCGATCGGCCGCTCATTATACCGAAACTGCCATCGACGAAATCAAATTGTTAAACCGCATCGTCCAGGCCAATCCATCTCACCCAGGACGAAAACATGTCGTCAGTCTGTTAGATTCTTTCGAGCACAAGGGGCCCCACGGTGTTCATGTTTGTATGGTATTTGAAGTGTTGGGCGAAAATCTTCTGGGCCTGATCAAAAAATGGAATCACAGGGGGATTCCCATGCCCCTAGTGAAGCAGATTACCAAACAGGTGCTTTTGGGTCTAGATTATCTGCACCGCGAATGCGGAATCATCCACACCGATCTGAAACCGGAGAACGTTTTGATCGAAATTGGCGACGTGGAACAAATCGTCAAGACCTATGTCAAAGAGGAAGCGAAGAAGGAGCAAAAAGAGGACAACCGCAACGGTCGGCGGAGGCGCAGGACGTTGATCACCGGGAGTCAGCCATTGCCTAGTCCTCTCAACACCACTTTCGAATTCAAACACAGCTCGCAAAATTCCCACAGCAGTCTTAGCCAGGTTATTAATGAGTCGCCAGGTCAGACCTTTCAAATTTCGGAAAACTGGACTATGCTGATTCAACAGGCACATCGGAAGCCCCTTCAATGCGACAGCTGCTTGGCATCAAGGATGAGGATGAGCAACAAAAGCAAAGAGAAAAAACTGCGTACGTAGAGCGGCTTCTGGAGGGAACTTCACTAACAGATGATAGCGACCTGTTGGAACGAGAGGTTTCTGGGATCTCGCTTGACAAGCCCTCAAGCGATGAAGATATCGACTGCGGCATTATTTCCGTGAAGATTGCGGATTTGGGTAATGCATGCTGGGTGGGCCACCACTTTACAAATGACATCCAGACACGCCAATATCGTTCGCCCGAAGTCATCTTGGGATCCAAATGGGGTGCCAGCACCGACATCTGGAGCATGGCTTGCATGGTAAGTTTGCCGCAATTTTCCGTGGCGACAACTAACTCGCCCAGGTTTTTGAACTAATCACCGGTGACTACCTGTTTGATCCTCAATCAGGTACTCGATACGGCAAGGATGACGACCACATAGCTCAAGTTATTGAGTTGCTCGGGCCATTTCCCAAATCCTTATGTCTCTCGGGTCGATGGTCACAAGAGATATTCAATCGCAAAGGCGAGCTGCGCAATATTCACCGACTCCGCCATTGGTCGTTACCCGATGTACTACGGGAGAAGTATCACTTCTCAGTGGCACAAGCCAAGGCCATTAGCGATTTCCTCCTGCCGATGCTGGAAGTGCTACCGGAACGACGGGCCAATGCCGGCGGAATGGCATCTCACGAATGGATGAAGGATACGCGAGGAATGCAAGAGGTCGACTTGGGCTTGACGCCCGGCAGTCGAGGCGAGGGTATCGAGGGATGGGCGACGGAGGTGAAGCGAAGATAGGCGTTACGCCCAGATTGACTCCGATATAACGACACTATATGTCTCGAGCGACGATTTTCCTTCATTTTGTGATGATCTCCTTGCGCATTTTACCACATCTTGGGCCGACGGCGAGTTGGTGCCTGTCTATGATCGCTCCGTACATTCTATAACATCCTCTATCCCCCTCCCCCACTCTGCTCATTCCTTGCCCATAGAATCTGCTTTCCCTTTCCTCTCCTCCCTATTTCGCCTGTCTAGACGCCCTACGATGGTTCATCTATTCCCCGCGATTTCACATTTACGGTTCGAAATAACTGCTGGTATGATAGCTGTTCTATGTACGGGATTTGAAATTTCTGAAGATAGGGCAGCAATCAATGATCTCGCTGAGATGCTGGATGATTTCTTTGCAGATAAGGTTTCACTTCATTAAACGTTTACATTTACCGTATCATCATCACCATCACCACCTTCTGAAACCTCACTAGGCAACTCGGCAGGAAACCACCCAAACCGGCCGAAATCTATATAGAACTCCCCCATGCTGTCGCTCGTTACCTCAACGCCCTCTTCGCGGAGAGCCTCCGCCTGTCTCTCTGCGCTCCCGGGCCCGCTAGCGGAGTAATAGTCAGCTATGTGGTCCTATTGTGGTGCCTTTCTCATGCATATTCTCTCACACGGATATGAACAGAGGTCAAACACACCGATGAGAAATCATCCCCTTGGAGTTTACTACTCGCTGCCACGGCACGTTCCCGCTGTGGAAGTACTCCCCGCTCTCCGGGGAAGGGAGGTGCTTGAGACAGATACCTACTTGACGGGGGCGTTTGGCTGCTCTATATATCAGTTCTCATCCTGACAGCTCCTGTCTATGCTCCCAGCCCTTTGAGGTGGGAGAGCGTACGTTCACCTAGTAAGAGAGCGATATGCCCGTAGGAGGTTACTTTTCCGGCGGGGATCTCGCGCACGGCTGCGTAAACGGCGTTGAACCAGTGCTCTGCTTCCTCTGTGCGAGCCATTTTTATCTTGAATTTGGCTGCGATGAGATTGATGACAGTTGTTTGAGCGGGCAAGCCTGTAATGGTGGATTGGTGATATCGTTGCCTTCGAGGAAGTAACACCACCACACGCACTTCACGAATGACCGATGTAAACAGCGGGCTTATAGACTTAATCAACCCATTCACCTTGGGGTGTCGTAAACATGCACTTGCTGATTTGTTGCTAAAATCCCGTATTGTGAAATTATATACTAACATACCATACCGGAGAATCGTTGTCCCGCCGTTGCTCGCCTCCGCCGCCAAGCCAAACCACCGGAGATCTTTCAGTCGAGCTCATTTCCAATATCAACTACCAGCTGAAAAGCGAAACACCAGCTACAATGCCATCCTCCTCATTAGCCGAATATCTGGCAAAGAATTACCTTACTGCGGACCCCGCGACCCCCACAGATCGCCCCAAAAAAAAGCGCAAGAAGACCAAAGCCACCGAAGTAGAATCACAAGGGCTCATAATTGCGGACGACGACCCACCCGATCTCCGGAGCACGGCTACGCTGAGTTCGAAAGATAATGATGAGTACGGACCTGTTGTGACAGGCGCGCGAAGCGCAGAGTTTCGCAAAACCAAGAAGAGTAACTGGAAGACTATTGGGTCCTCTACGAGCACGGGTACGAATACAACTGCAGCTACGGGGCAAAATGCTGGGCGGGACGAGGCAGACGCTATATTAGCGGGTGCGATGGCCGAGGAGGATGCGAGGCGGGCGGCGGGTGATGAAGACCCGATGATTGTGGACCAGGACGATAATGAAGACGATGGAGGGCTGCGAATGGAATCGGGCGCTCGCGCGGGTCTACAGACGGCGGAACAAACAGCGGCTATGGTAGCAGCGCAGCAGAAGAAGCGAAAGGCAGAAGAAGCGCAATATAAAGGGAAACACGGAGACGCACAAGAGACCATATACCGAGACGCCTCGGGACGGATTATCAACGTTGCGATGAAGCGGGCTGAAGCGCGGCGGTTGGAGGAGGAGAAGCGGATTAAGGAAGCGGAGGCGAAAGAGGCGCTCATGGGTGATGTGCAGCGGGCTGAGAGGGAGTCTAGGAGGGCGGCGCTGAAGGAGGCAAAGGTCATGCCGTTGGCGCGGACGGCGGACGATGAGGAGCTGAATGAGGAGCTGAAGGCGCAAACTCGGTGGAATGACCCCGCGGCGCAGTTCCTGACCAAGAGTACAGGGGGTGGCAGAAGCAAGACGGGGAAGCCGCTATATAAGGGGGCATTTCAGCCAAATCGATATGGAATCCGGCCCGGGCATCGGTGGGATGGTGTGGATCGGTCGAATGGGTTCGAGAAGGAGTGGTTTGCGGCGAGAAATAAGAAGGGGAGGTTGGAGGCTCTAGAGTATGAGTGGCAGATGGATGAATAGTTACCTACCTACTTGGACTTATACTGAACTGTCATTGTCGTGCTGGACACGACCCAAAACATAATAGAGAAACAAGCATGCAAGAACCTCGGCTATACTGACCAGACCTTTCACTGTATGGCCGCCTAAACGGCGACCTCAGGCCTGATGGTTGAAGTGGTTCAATTTTTATGGTTATACCAAAATGACGAGCTGCTGTCATCGGGCAGTGCAATATTAACCAAGGCTCGGGAAGGTGCAACCAGGAAGCGCGTGGTAAGTTTACAGACTACGCCAAACTTCAGTCCCAGATCTAGATTCGAGGAACGAGCAGACTAGAAGGTATGTGATTGCACGACGCAGGTGACAGTGATCAGCTGCAGTGAGAACGAGACAGACGCATGATAAGACAGGACAGTCCAGTCGGACGGGAATGCTAATCGCATCATCCCTTACCGCATGACATCACACAGCAAGTGACAAGGGGTAGCAGACAACGTGCCTGAGGCTATGGCGTCCAGTTGACACTCGTTGAAACAATAATCCTCGGTTCCCTCGGTTGAGTTGACGAAAATAAGAGTTCGACCAAATTCCCGAGAATAGGTGAGGGGAAGTAGAGGGCGGATTCCATTGGCAGTGGAAGGTGCTCGATTGATAGGCTACCGTTATCAGTATCATGGATGACTGCACCTGCCGCAATCAGCATCGCCTCCTCCTGCCTTGCCCGCCCGGACCTCCTGGCGATACGGGGGGGTGGGTGATGATAGATGATGGGCAAGGTCATGATGGCTAAATTCCGGGCTGACGTCTTTGACCCTGACCCTGACCTTGACTTGCCAAACAAGGTCCCCGACTTCAGATCTCTTTGACCCAGTGGTTCTTTCTTCTACCAAGTACCCCATTTCTCTCTTTGACGACAGGCTTGGTGACTGGTTCTTTGTGACTCACCCGATCTATAGGCGCAGTCCCAAGCGCCATCCCTACTGAGCCTCGCTTCATTACTCATTCGGCCTTCTGCTCTTCGCGCAGGCATCCTCTTCCTACTCTATCTTCTGGCTGTCACCTAATTCAAGGCGCATCCGACGGAGAACTTACGAAACCTACAAGAACTACGGCCCGCTTCTGTACCTCGCATACTGTCCTTCGAACCCAGCCAGCCCCAGTATACTCACGCCGCCATGTCTGGCTCGTTCAATAACAGCGACTTGCGCCAGGCTGGCACGGCGGCCAAGCGAGTCCACGACCACAAGGCCAAATGGGTTCATGGCGGCCGTTTCGCTCGCCCTGGTGCTGCCGCTCCTAATGGTGTCCTCCCAATAACTCGACCCGCAAAGCAACAGTCGTACGAGTCCCCCAAGTATACTTGAATGGCGTGTATTAGTCAGGCTAACGAGCGCAGAACGTCATGGACCCGACGGCAACGTCTACGCGACGCACAGCACAGCTCCACACTTGCGAAGGTCAATTTCCGGAACGATGTGCGCGAGGCTCTCGACGAGGCGACATCCGAATCGTCCGGCGTAGAGGATCATGACGTTCTCGCAGTTGCAGCGACCATTCCCGAAGTCTACAAGGCAGAAGGCCCGGTTGACCTTTACGAAGTATCGGGGGAGACACTGTTCAACGCCGTTGTCGACAAGGCGGTGGAGAAGTTCGAGATAAAGGAGACAGAGAAGTTGGTCAAGGAGTATGAAGTTATAACTCGTGATCATGAGCTTTCCATCGGTTACCTTGCGGATGAGGACGAGTTCGAGCTGGTTGACCATGTCAAGCTTTGACGATTTTTTCTTTCTCTTCCCCCCTGGCGTTTGTATTATCGGTGACGGGCACAGTGGCTTAGATATCTTGATTCGCATGGTATGATTTTGGTGTCTTTGGCGCTTCTGTCTTTTTCTCTCGGTCGATGCATGCTGCGTTGTTGATCTTTGCAGTCATTTGGCGGGCGGTACCAGCTGTTGCGATCTTGCCGGTGTGCTATTTAATTATACCGATCAGAATGAACCAAAGTAATAGCCACGTTTTCCAGTGCGGCGTTTGTAGACGGAGTAGTGAATAGTCGATTTGGAGAGAGGGGAACGTGAAATGAGGGGAAGGTGATGCGATCGCTGCCTCAGTCCCGACCGCGACATAGGGACCTTTGAACGATACTGTAGTTACGGTCACTGATAGCTAAGGTCGATGAAAGTTGGCAGTAGTATTATGATAAAATAAAGGCATCTTCGATTCTGATTCTGGAGTTGAGTTAAGCAGACCTGAATGCAGTTGCTAGGCTGTCCAGGATTGTTTACCGAAGACAACCAAAACAAAGGAACGGAAAAAGTCTCGATCCTGGAAATCCTCCGCAGATCAACCTCGACGTTCCGCACGTTCATCACCCATCCTTTGATGTGTATCGGTGCAATTTCGGTTTTCATCTGCTGTCGTAATGGATAAACGAACAGCTGAGAGTCCGATGGACTTCGAGTGGCAGTCCAGAGCTCCCGGTGATGTGACTTCGCCATTTTACCAGCTCAGTATGCAGCATGACAATCAGAAGAAGCGTGCGTTCCCATTAAGACTTCTCAATAGACTAAACTTACCATCACAGGTTCACATAATGTATTCGACTCCCCCGAGAAAAAACAGATGCCTGCCCTTCGCGAGCCCAACTCCCAGCCCTTCCTCTTCTCGCAAACGAAACCCACAGCACCCGGGACGCCGAAATCCGTATTCGCCCAGCCAGCGTTCATGACACCGCGGAAATTTGACCTCGACTTCTCCTCTGGCGCCGAAAATATGTCATCCCCGGAGAATGCAGACAATGACGATACACCCGAGCAGCCTACGAAGACAGGCCATCGGAATTCTCTTTTCGGCATGTATGGACGCTTTGCGCCGAGTCCGGGCAGAGGCGAGATTCCTCGATTGAGCCACTATTCTAACGCAGCAGCGCGACGGGTTCAGAAGAGGCGATTGCGGAATAAAGCGTTGGATCTACGGGTTCGCAGGGACAGTGATGATGAGAGCGACCGACCGAGTAGCAGCGAAGGGCAACAGAAGGTGAAGCATAAAGGCGGCCACAAAGACAAAGCGCCGTCGTCGCCGACGTCTACATTCAAGAAATTCTTTACCTTGGTGGAGGCTCATCCAAATGTCCCGAACATCCTCTCTTGGTGGGCACAGCTCGCCCTCAACTTTTTCATCTTTTCTATGGCTGGATACGTCCTTTGGGGAATAGTTTGGACTATACGGGCCGAATTCGACCAGGCCGCTGAGGCCGCGTCAGATACGATCCTAGCTGAGATGGCGACCTGCGCGAAGGACTACGTTGATAATAGGTGCGGCGGAGGAGATCGACTACCGGCTCTGGAGACCGTTTGTGCGAACTGGGAACGGTGCATGAACCGCGACCCGGCCAAGGTTGGGCGGGCTAAGGTGTCGGCGCAAACCATGGCGATCATCATAAACAGCTTCATCGACCCGATCAGCTGGAAAGCGATCGTAAGTTTCATTCCTTCACCGCAAGCCAAGCTAACATGTGCAGTTGTTCTTTCTTGCTACTATATCGACCGTCACCTTTGTCAGCAACTGGTCCTTCCGCTCGTTCAGAAACCGCTACAATCATGACTTCTCTCCTCAACCCCCCGACTACCAGCGCCAGCCATCTGGCCAGCATCATCCGCTACCGCCGCAGCTCCCGGGGCAGCATACTCAGTTTGGATATGGGACCCACCACCAGGACGATCCAACCGGGTTCGTAAAACAGGACGTCCCATTACTCCTCGAGAACCATCCCCAGGCTATGAATATCACCGACCGTAGCCGGGAAAGATCGAGGAACCCCCGCACACCAAGCCCTGTCAAGCGGGGAAGAAAGCTTCTTTAATTTCATCCATAACATTAAAGCATCAGCGACCGGACCGGGCGTTTAATTGTTACCTTCGGTGTATTTCTGTTTGATTTTTGGCGATAGAGTCGGGTTTCGGAACAGGGATTTATCATATCATGAGAGCACTTCATTTGTACATATTCAGCTGCATCGACTGATATTCTATTTTTCTTTCTCTTTCCGCGTGAGACATCCGGCAGTAAGGTCGGTTTGACAGGCTACACTAACCTTGTATGATGCTACCCAGCAACCAGGGCCGAGTGGATTGATCCCATCACGGACTACGATATACGGTGAAGGCGGGGCGATATGATTAACACGTGCCCAACCGTGAGCAAGTACTAGCTTTCGAGACGAATATTGACCCTTATGGCGGCTTTAATAGCTGGCGGAGAAGATACAGCTGGATGTATGATCATCCTCAGCGAGCCCTCATTCAAGAACTTCACGCAGACCTACTGCAGCCGTCACGGTTTAGCTATTGCTTCTGCTATGAGGTCGACAAAATTGTTGACGACAAAAAACCATATACAGATACGGTTTGCTGGAAGAAAGAAGGCCAACAGATTAATTTCGACATGGCGACTGTGTCTTGTGCGATCACTGTGGTTACATGGCTTAGGGCCAAGAAGCGCTGATCGCCCGATCAATATCGCAGCCCAGTCCATCGTCCAACCACGGCCCTGGCCGTCTTCTGCAGCATTGTAACCCAAGCCCTGCAAACTCTTGGACCGATCTCCTCCGCGAATCGTTCTCACGCCTCCAAATATTCCACCTGCAGCCAGAGGAGAGCTCCTCTGTTATCTCCTCGCCAGCGGGGAATATGCCTGATAAAGAATGACCTCCTTCCTATATCGCGATAGTCGAGGTAGTATGGCACGCGGCATAGTGCCTTGGCTGGCTCAATCACGGGGAGATGCTATATTGTCTCTGGCCGTGTCTAAAATCTATATAAGGCCGGTGAGACCCGTGAAAAACTTCAGCTATCATCATCGCCTTTCTCGATTGTCCTCAAGTCCCTCATTTCATAATGAAGCTCTCAGCCCTATCTCTTCTCTCCGTGGCCTGTGTGGCAACAGCGTCACGCCATGGCGCCGAGACAATGGAGTATCTCATGTCCCTGAAGCAGCAATCTCGAGAACGTGCCCGTGTACAGGGTCTGTTTGATATCAACCGCTACCCCGACGAGGGAGCCAAGAAATGCACGAACGGCAAGGCAGGAGAGTACTCTTGCGAGAACGTCGACCTCTTGTCCTTCCTCAGTCACCAGGCTCTGGGTAGTGCCAACCGTGAGGGTAATGATGTCTGGGGTGAGCACTCAACGTCCGTCGCCAAGAGCTGAGCTAACCGACGTAGGCTGGACTTCTGCTGAAGGTCGCGAGTTTGGTATTGTCGGTCAAACTGACGGTGTTGCCTTTGTTGAGATTCTTGAGGACGGTAGCCTCGAATATGTTGGACGCCTGGGGACTCAAACGGTCCCATCCACGTGGCGCGATATCAAGGTTATCGGTGACCATGCCTACATTGGCTCCGAGGCTGCAGGGCATGGGTTGCAAATTTTCGACCTCAACAAAGTATGTTAGCTTCCCATTTCACAACGAGCGCTTGCTGACAGCCATAGTTGACAACTGCGTCTAGCTCAAAGCCGACCGTCTTCTCCACAAAGAGGGACTTGACCGCGTGGTACAGAGGTTTCGGAAGCTCTCATAATATCGTTGCGCACGAGGAGACCAATATGATCTATGCTGTTGGAACAGCCCGCAACCTCAGCTGCGCCGGAGGCCTGTGGATGGTCGATGTGTCTGACCCAGCCAACCCTACCTCGCCGGGTTGTGCCAACGAAGATGGTTATGTGCATGATGGTAGGTTGAGGGATCTGCGCAGTTGAGAGCACGAGCTGACTTACTCAGCCCAATGCGTCATTTACAAGGGCCCGGATGAGAAATATATCGGTCAGGAGATCTGCTTCAACTTTAACGAGGACACACTCACCATTGCCGACGTAACCGACAAGAAGAACCCGATTCAGATCTCGAAGACCCCCTACGTCGGCGCCAGCTACACTCACCAGGGCTGGCTCGTTGATGAAAACGACCACTCCTACCTCCTCCTCGACGACGAGCTCGACGAAATGGACGGAACGGGCTCCGCCGCTAACGGCCACACCACCACCTACATCTTCGACATCAAGGATCTCTCCGCACCCAAGCACACAGGTACCTATCAGTCCCCCGTCCGCTCGATCGACCACAACCAGTATGTCGTCGCGGGTCTCTCTTACCAGTCCAACTACGGCAGCGGTCTGCGTGTCGTCGATGTCAGCTCTGTCTTTGAGGACCCGACGGCATCTGGCTTCAAGGAAGTCGGCTCTTTCGACGTCCACCCCGAGGATGATGCAGTTGGCGGTGAGGTGGAGTTTGTCGGGAGCTGGAGTGTTTACCCGTTCTTTGCGAGTGGGCATATCCTGCTCAACAGTATTGAGCGCGGTATTTACTCTCTCAAGTATACCGGCCCGGCCGCGGAGAACTAGGTAAACAACTGCCGAAGCCAGTGAGCCTGTGATCTCTACGCACGAGCCCGGCAGCCTACGAACTGTCCCTTGATCAGGTCCCTAGGTATGAAATTTAGGTAGCAAACTCCTCGGAGCAGACTACTGCTCCGGCAGTCCGGAAAATTCGGAAACATCTGAAACATTCGTGCCCTTACATGTCTTTTTCCAACCCTCATAAAGTTCGGACCCTGTTACAAATATAATCCTCACCTCGGTACCCCGGCACTTGTCGCATCGGTAGTCAGTTTGATCTCTCCGATTTGGATCGCAGATTCAACACTCTGACTGTGGTCGCCCAATCGTGTCCCTGTCGTGTCCCCGCACTTCTTATGGTTGCCGGACTAGGGCACACACAAAACTTAGTAGACCCTGCATGAGACTACAATGCCGTTGAAATACCCAAAATTGTATAGTCGAAGCAAGACTAACATCGCTAATAGCGTATCGTTGTTGTCCGGTCTCGGAGATCAGGGCTGACTTGGCTAGTTCCCGCTTGCCGAATTTTTGGACATGTCGCAGTCTAGTCCTACTTTGAGACACGAACGCCCGAGATGTACCCAGTTGCCTACTGAAGATGTATCGAGATCCTAGGGAAAAGTCAAATGGTACTTGTTGGAAGTTGTCCTTGCCTCGGTGATCCTTCGTCTGTGAGTGCGACAATGGGGTATAAATATCCCATCGACCCTGGCTAGGGTGGACTACACAGACAGCAGCAGAGGAAAGCCTCATCCTAGCTAGCCCAGTCCAGCCCAGATAGACTCTGCCCGGTGCATTGAGTTATTCATTCATTTGATTTGCTCCTTCATTCTTTGATCACAAATCACGCATTACTCGTTCGGTATGAGATTCCACGCCATTCTCCTCGCGGCTCTGGCCTCCCTCGCCATCGCCACGCCCCTCCCCAGCGATACCGATGTCTCCCTCGAGCGCCGCCAGAGCATGAACTCCAACGACCTCGAGAAGGGCGACTGCAAGTCTGTGGCATTCATCTTCGCCCGCGGCTCCACTGAAATGGGCAACATGGTACCTAGCGCCTTCCCCCCAGATTAGCAACCCTTTTCGGCAAACTACTAATAGTACAAAGGGCTTCGTCGTCGGCCCCGGTGTCTGCAGCAATCTAAAATCCACCCTTGGCTCCGACAAGGTCGCCTGCCAAGGCGTCGGCGGCGCCTACACAGCGGGTCTGATCCAAAACGCTCTCCCGGCAAATACTGACTCCGGCTCCATCAACGAGGCCGTCAAGATGTTCGAGCTCGCCGCTAAATGCCCGGATACTCAGATCGTGGCAGGAGGGTACAGTCAGGGCTCTGCTGTTATTGACAATGCAATCCAGAAGCTCGATGACAGTACTAGGGACCGGGTTAAGGGTGTTGTGCTGTTTGGCTTCACGCGGAATCTCCAGGATAAGGGCCAGATTCCCGGGTACCCGAAGGATCAGACGAAGGTATACTGTGCAGTGGGTGACTTGGTCTGCTCTGGCACGTTGGTTATAACCGCATCACATATGACGTATGGTCTGAATGCCGGAGATGCAGCGAAGTTTTTGGCGAGCCAGGTCTCGGTTTAGAGGCCATCTCCTCTCTTTCTGTGCTATGTGTTTGATGGATAGCTACTGGCTGGGAGCTAGTTGCTCGCTGTGAACCAGCAGCCTACCTATCTACCTTGGCTCAAGTCGCACTCTGAATGAATGATGACTGGCGGGTTAGCAGGTCTCGCTCGATCACCTCTCGTTCCTGTCTTTTGCTTTTTGGTTTACTTTCGATTCTACTGGCTGGCAAGCTATGCAGAGCATATCCATGCTGACTTTTACAACCAAATTATCACAGTTTTTCTTTTTTTACGTGTCATTTTACCATGAAAGCTATCGACATTTCCACCGGCGAGGCAAGACTATAAGTCAGTAAGATGAGAAGAGAACGAATGCTTTGTATGTTAAAAGACCGAATTGGACGCAGTAACCTATAATTTGACTTTGATCAACTAAGAATATCCAGTAAAGAGCTAATAATTGGCCTCCATTTTCAGGTCCAAAGCCTTGCTAGTAGAGTCAGTATAGTAACCAGCTTCTAAAAAGTTGAAGAGCCTATGGCCCAGACTTTGAGCTTCAGTCCATGCTTTATCCTACCCCAAATACTATACCGAAGTGGCGGGACTCCTAGCTTCATACCCTTTTCCCTTCCATTTTGACAGTGCTTCAAATCTTGGGCTTGGGCTCTAGGAACTGTGGCACAACAATTGCTCACCTCGAATTTCTGGATGGGTCTACGCTAATACTTGTCCTCTAGTATCCTGGCGTCTTAAATAGGAGGGCAGATGGGCAAGCTTTCTCTGCGGTTCAAGCTATATACGTGCTTGCTAGTGACTATATATCTGACCTAACCGCGTACCCGCGGACAGATGAACTAGCCTTGCTTGTCTCAAGCGGACTGAGAGGAAGGAACTCTACTAAGTGCCTCAGTTGGCCTTCACTTTGACTTCCTCGTGGCAAACTGGCCTGGACCGAGTCAGCCCTATCTCACCTACCAGACCGCATAGCTAGTCTAGGTATCTTGACAAACATCATCACTCTCCGCTACTGACATTATCTCAGAGGAGGATGTGAACATGCATCTACTGGCTTGACGTTCCAAATGCAGAAGGCACCGAGAGGTGGAGGGAGGCCTGGTGTTCGACGAAGATACGAGCCATCGGAGTAGGGAGCTTCTAGACATGTCTAATTAATCCTTGAATCTTGCCCACCAGATAGAATAGTTATCATTGCAGAAAGGAAAAGCTTAGACCTCGTATGGGAAAACAGCCTGTCTCATTCTCAATGTTGCGACTCTTCCCTTATAGACAATGGATGCCCAGGTACAACTACTACAGCCCACAAATCCAACCACAACCATCTAAAATAACGGGACATATTCCTCCTCAGCCAGCGGTAAAACCACAAGAGGATATAATAATTGGATCGCATACGCCGCCACCGTAGCCGCCGCGTATCCCCTCCATCGCCCGTCGTCGCGAGAATCAGCATAATCATCACCACATACAAAAAGCATCGGTATCTGCGTTTTATCCAGATCACCAGTGTCAGATATGGATATTATCCCCTTGATTCCAAAATTCTCGCTGCACCTATCACGAAGCCACGCATCCACCACCAGCTTGTCGGCGACGGCTATCGTCCCATTGCGCACTACTGGTCGTGTATAATCTGGCCTAACGGGCTGAGAAACAGCATTTTGCTTATTATAGTTGCGGGGAATCCGCACTTATATTCCGCCTGCACAAATACATCATCCGCGACACCTGGGTACGCATAAACCGCCCTTTCCTCTGGATACCACTCGAACATCTTGGATAGGTAACTGGTGATCTTGCTGGGAACGCCGAGGGCGGGGTCTGCAGCTAGTGCGGGCGGCTGCTGTGAGGAGACGAGAATATCCTTCCTGGGTGAGAGGAGGTTCATACGGTTTGGATCAAGGCCGGGTGACGCCGGCTCAAAGGCAGACCCAAGTGCAAAGCCAACCACCCCCGGAACCCCCGTTCGGGCATGCGGACTACCACATCACCGACTTTGATATTGTTTAAGCTACAAGGGATCCCGTTGCCTACCGCTACGAAGAGCCCGACTTTGAGGGAGACGAAGGTGGCTTTCAATTGCTTGTATGCCGTCTCAGCCGCATCATATTGCCCCCTTCGCGGGAGTCGGTGGCAGAGTCAGAATTGGGACAAGATAGTAACGACGTTATTCCGGCTTATTTTGTCCAATTCGTAGGTGTTGGTGTCAGAAGGTGTAGTGTTTACGGATGTTTGCCATACGCGTGGTCGAACATTTCGCGTGCTGCAACGAACTCCAGTCTTGAAGGACAGATCCAAGCAATGATAATGTCTGCATTCAGTGGCGGATTGGTCATTTTGGGCTCATATTATGGTTTGAGTCAAGGGTTAGGGAGAGGGGTGGGATAAGAGGAGATGCTGTCTCGCTGACGCTTGCTGATATTAGGTGTACAGCTAAAAAGCTACCGGGAGGGTTTAGAGGAAGACCAGCAAGAAAGCAGAAAGCAGATATGGCAGTTCGATGTAGCCTACACTCTTTATACACTTGTTTGCAGTGGGCGGTAGGGTTCGTGCCCATTATGAGATCTTTCAGTTCATGGCTTGGATGGCCGAACAAAGCAACGCAAGATGGAGAAAGCAAAGAAGCCGTCACTAAGAGTTAATTCACTACAGAACATAAGAAATTGGACCCATCCTAGTCTATCAGCGCACCTGCTATCTCAGGACGAGCGTATACCCTCTCCTAGCACAGCCACCTACCTCCTCCCCCGAGCCTGCACCAAGCTCTCCGTACTACTCCCGCCAACTTCATGATCATGCCATTTAACTTCCGTCTCGGTCGTCAACATAATCTTCCCCTTCCCCTCTCCATTGATATCACGCTTTCCAGCCCCTGAAGAACCACCCCCCTCGCCTGCCTCAACGGTCGTGGCGGTGTTGCTTCCGTCATGGTACATAGTGCGTCTCGACCGCGAGAGCGCATCAAGGTCGTATCCCCAACGACTGCTCGTTCCAGGGCGCGCATGGTTATTGTACTGCCCGCTGCGGCTGTTCGTATTGAAGAGCTTCGGCAAAAGACGCATGAAGAGCGGTTTCAGGGCTGGTGCGCAGGCGGCAACGAACGCAAGCCCGACTTCGATTGTTGAGAGGCAGAAGAGCACAGAGTAGGTGCTGTCAGCAGGGATGTGGCGGTCGAAGTTGTCAAGAAGAATGACGCGGATTATGCCTGCCAGGACGGTTCTGCAGTAGTGACTTATCAGTATACCAGAGATCCGGATAGAAGAGGAGGAAGAGAAGGGAATGGTTTACATCAGCCCGAATGACAGAATCCCAATGAGCATGATCTTCTGCTTCTTTGCTATATGCAGATTATACACGATCCACGTCGGCATGAGCAGGACGAGAAAGTCTGTAAAGATGGAGACAGACGCCGTCCCCGTGACGAAGTCGGCAAAGTTGATGCACCTTTTGTCCGGGTACGAGTCCGGGTCCCAGTTCGATGCCACAGGGAGGCAGTTGAACGTAGTGATCAGGAAGGTAGCCACGGCCGCGATGGCATTCAGCACGAGCAGGGCGATGATCGTTCGCCGCACAGCCTTCTTCTGCCCTGTCAGGCGGAGAAGAAAGAGCAGGATAGAGGTCTTGATGAGGGCGAGGATGGGGTTGTAGAGCAGCTCTGTCTGTACTTTGTCAGGCCTGATTCCTGATGTGCCCTTCGATGGGAATGGAAAACACCTACTGCATAGGAAAATTTTGCGCCTGGTGTCGAGTCCCAGTCCGACGGGACGTCCCAAATGTGGTAGCCGACGTAATTGTATTTAATCACTGCGATTTTCAGTTCGATAGTCCTGCCGGAGTGGCCGGGAGAGGGAGAGAGAGAGTACCAAAGTACGAAGTGACAGTCTCGCCCCAGTATAGAATCTGCAAACCCCTAAGTCATTTTCAGCTTCCTGGGGAGACAAAGACTCTTACCCCGGCCACGCATATTACCCAGTCGTCTGTCTCTATCAGCATGTGGGAAGGGCCACGTCGCTTGGATCTGTAGACGCTTACCTGCGGCAAACGAGCGCGTCCACAGACGGATATACGCCCGCAGCAGAACGGCGACAGTCGCAACGGCTGGAAAAGCAAAGATCATGCCAATCGCCTGCACCTGCAGGTTATCGTGGGGCAGATCGCCCGTAGCGGTTGTGGCCATGGCGAGAACTAAGTCCCTGATGGGTTCAAGCGGCAAGGATCAGCATGATATATACTGGCGGGTCAGGAAAGGGAAATCAAGAAATACACAAATGATCCAGACAATGTCCCGTTTATGCTTGAGATTGAGGACAGATACGATTTTCCTGTGCGGATTCGCCTCCGCACTAGGTTCTGGGGGCCATTAATAAGATGAATGACAGCGATATGGGAAAAAGCTGGCATTTTTGTCCTGCCGTTACAGAATCGCTATCCAGACCAACTATATCCGCTAATGCAAGCCCAAAGACAGGTCCGGGGTTGCTTCCTTATTCAGGTGCGCGATGGACTTGACTGACTAGGGCTTGCTTCTACAAACCCTCTATTACCCGGGTGCCAGGGTACGTTTGTCAATGCAATCCTGCTTATCTTGACTGTATTGAGGCGAACAGAGCTGAAGAGAAGTCCATAAATTAGGGACCTTGACGTCCCAAAAATTGCAGAGTAATGGCAAAATCTGGATTCCAGGGCTTACCTGATGCCAAAGCTTGTCCAAATCCACAGTCTAGGTTCGGGGGAAAGATTGGAGGACTAGAGAACGGATCCGTTAGGTGCATAAAATAAATTAATATACATAACTAGTGCCGGTCCGGTGCTTCATAAGTCGTTTAGCGCATGGCTTGACTAAGTGACAGCCCTAGTCTAAGCCCCAAGTGTCTAGGGCTCCGGGCAGCTGTTCCGATTTCAGTTCACCCTTGGCAGTTCTCATATCCAACTCCGTCGAGAACTCGATTTTACAGGCCGGTTGCGCCGGGATATGCTGCCTTGGCTATGCATAGCACGAGCAAACTTTGCACGTTGTGCAGACACCCACGTGGTGGTGCCATCACAAAGTGGAGGCAGGACTTAGATAGCGTCCACGCCGGCACTGACCATGAGCAGACCATCTGTTAGCACCTCGCGTAGCTCGCAACCTCAAATTTCCTAGGCGGCTCTGGCTCTACTTAAGCCGGTCTTTCTCCGGACCAGTGGTGTTTCTCTCCCCTTTCTTCCATCGCGCCGACAAGATGAAGAACGTAGTCTCGAAGCTGGCCATTCTGGCCGTGTCAGCTGCGGCAAACGCATCGTCCTCCACTCTCTTCCCCAGCGAGACGGTGCAGCTGACCGATGCTGTCTTGAACAAGGTTGCTTCAACCTACAACACCTCCGTCTCGGACCTGTTCAGGTTCAGCAATGCGTCGGCCAGTTCGAGTCTCTCCAGACAGAGCAGGCACAGTTGCAAGCTCATGCCGGGCGACGAAGAGTGGCCTAGCGCCCTGGCCTGGGAGATCTTTGACCTTCTGCTGGGAGGGAGTTTGATCAAGGCCACTCCGCTAGCTGCATACTGCTACCAGGACTGGCCCGAGTACGACGCAGACAAGTGCTCCGAGATAACCACCAACTGGATCATCTCAGACATCCAGTGAGTCTCTTCTTCAACTTCTTCTTCTTCTTGAGAGCGAGCACCATAATAACGACAACAGCATGGACGACCCAACCTCTATCATGCTGCCGCTCTACGAAGGCCGCACCTGTTTGCCTCCAGGCTATAACTACACAGACACCTGCACGCAGGGCGGGTACCCAACTTACGTGGTCAACGCCACGACCGTAGCCCAGATCCAGATGGCCGTCAACTTCGCGCGTAACCTGAACCTGCGGCTGGTGGTCAAGAACACTGGGCACGACTTCAACGGCAAGGCTGCCGGGAAGGGTGCCCTATCCATCTGGACTCACTGGTTGAAAGACAAGGCCTTCTATCCCGAGTATCATGCTGACAACGGCTACATCGGCCCTGCAATCAAGTTCGGTGCTGGTGCGCAGGTCTGGGAGGCGTACGAGTTCGCCAACGAGAACGGAGTCACTGTCGTTGGTGGCGAGGCTGTGACTGTTGGTCTGGGAGGTGGCTACACTGCTTCTGGTGGCCATTCGCCCTTGAGCAGTTTGTACGGCATGGCTGCTGACCAGGTTTTGTCTATGGAGGGTACCTCCCCGCCTTTTCTGAGCCTATATCTACCCACTCCCTACGCAACACGAGATAGCTAACGAGATGACAGTTGTCCTCGCTGACGGCCGCTTCATCACGGCTTCCTCTACCCAAAACCCCGACGTTTTCTGGATGCTCCGCGGCGGCGGCGGCAGCACAATCGGTGTAGTCACCTCCTTGACCGTCATCGCCCACCCGCAGATCCAAACCACTTCAGTGACTTTCAACTTCACCATCAATGACTGCCCCAGCGCCGCGGCCTTCTGGAGCGGTGTGTCTGCGTACTTTGACAACTTTGAGACCTTCGTCGACGCCGGCACATACGGGTACTACTACCTCGGAGCGTCCGCTATCGAGCTCGGCACCGACTACGCCGGGTCAACAGATTACTACTTTCGCATGGAGTCGTTTATTGCGCCGAACATGACCCTTGCGCAGACGAAGGCACTGCTCAAGCCTTGGTTTGAGGTGCTCGATGGGTTAAATATCTCGTACACGCCGTGGTATAACCATGCTGATAACTTGTGCGCCACGCTCCTCATTGTCCTTGTTCAGAATATATGCTAAAGAATCCATGTACTCTTACAGCCACGATGTCTGGGAAGTCGCCTTCCCCCAAGAATACGTCGGCACTGCACTCGTCAAGACCGCATCTCGTTTGATGCCCCGAGATATCTTCACGAACGACACTTCCCGCGCCAGCCTTTTCGCCGCCCACAAGGACGCCATCGATAAGGTAGCTCATCCTCTCCCCCTTTTTTGTCTCTGTCTCTTCCCTTCTAGTGACACATGACAGGGCCTTTTCATTGCCGGCTTCCATCTTTCAGGCACCGGCATCGCCATGACACCCCCAACCGACAACAGTGTCCTTCCCGCCTGGCGTGACGCGCTCGCCCACGTCATCGTTGGAATCCAATGGACCTCCGATGCCGACTGGGCTACGGTCTACAACGCCTCCACGGCCGTGACATCATGGATGGACGTGATGCGGGCTATTGCGCCGGACTCTGGGGCGTACATGAGCGAGGGTGATCTGCTGGAGCCAAACCAGACGGAGGCCTTTTACGGCGCAAACTATGAGCGTCTATATGCCCTGAAGCAGAAGTATGATCCAACAGGACTGTTCTTCGCACTTACGGCTGTGGGCGCCGAGGACTGGGAGGTGCAAACGACAGATCCGGTGCCGGACTCGTGGAATAATAATGGGCGGTTGTGCCCTGTCTCGTAGGGGTTTTTCTGAAAGAAATCGATGTTGCAATGTATATTTTTGTATATTGTCTGCAAACAGGAGCTGATTTACGGTATCATTTCATTTGCTTGTATATTATCAACTTAAATTGCCTCGGGCAGCTTAGGCACTAGTTCGGAAGCAGAATCAACATGCTTCTTCAAGATCTCAAATAGAAGTCGGAGGAATAACACGTTGGAGGCTAGAACTTATTTTAGGCCGAAACCAGATCTGTCAAGTACATGCATATCAGTACTGCTGCCGATAATGGAATGGAGGGAATAGAGGCGAATGAATGCATCGACAGAATAATAAAGCAAGAGAAAAGGGGCATTCTTGTAGTCCTTGGACTTTCAATCAGGATGCAGATTATACTGCTTTGGACGACATCTAGCGTCTCTTCTTTCCAACCCAGCATGAGCACGAAAGTGTCCTTGATCAGTCTCCAACCTATCTACAAGCCTTACACCCAGTTTGCAGGCCTCGCTTCTTATATGGCCCTAAACGCAAACATAAGATCTCATTAATTCTAGTAAATAGACCTTGCTGTTCTAGCACAAACGAGGACAAACTCAGTACAGCACATATTTTATAGCTCCTTAGTCTACCGAGTATTCCATCACCCGTTCTTTTCGGGTCAAAGAGAGATTTCTGTGAACAGAGAGAGAATTAAGTCTTTCTCTTTACCCACCTTTCAGCAGCACAAATTAAATGAACCCAGGCTCCATGGAGTTGTAGAGGGCCACTGTCTTGCGTTGGCATTTGCGTTTCTGAATACCTAAACAGCCATTTCCCTCCTTAGATTGACCTCTTGGTGTATGGTGTAGTACCCTCTTCCTCTTATGAGTCAGATTATCTGCAACGACTCTTGCCATACTCCAATATCTGCTTTCATATCTGCTTTCAGTGTGGAGTTCCAGGTGTATACGTAGCCACGGCGGTACCCGCTCCTCCTATTCATGCCCCGCGACAGGGAATGAGAGTCTCCGCAATATAAGCACCCCTTGAAGATTAGAACAGAACTGAAACAGCCCGTTATCGATGTCCAACAAGGGCACGAGTCTGCACTATCTTGTCTACCAGAGAGGACCTCCTCTTACTAATCAATATCCAGCACCTCGCTCGTCCAATCATATGAGGCAATCACACCGCCATAGGCGGATTGCAACTATCTATATATTAACTGAATTATCTACTGATATCGAGAACATTCTTTCTTGAAGCCTTTGAAAAGGCATAAATAGCCTATACAGATTGTAGTTAGAAGAGGAGGACCCTCAAGACCTTCAATGCAATCGCTCGTTACATATATCAATCACATGACCAAATCGACGCTAGCAACCACCTCCAGAGCCGACATATCTATACTAAACACTGCATGCCAACATAGGCAACCGGATGGACATACAGGCAATTTACGCGGCTGGCAACGGGTAATTTCGAACATTCTGACTTTCAGAGTATCACGCGGTGGAGGATAAGGAAGCTGTCAAGCTCTGACATTATATACAGCGCCAATGTCGACGGATATAAACAGGATCTTCCACCGATTCACAGAAATGTTATCCCCATAGTACGAGTTATTAAACCAAAGGTCATGCTCATTAGTAATTCATAACCTCTCCGCACCTCCCAACAGGCCGATATGGTGACTTCTCTGTTCGGAAAATAGCTGGACCGAGTCAGACAATCCCCGTCAACCTCTAGTCAACAGTTTAGAGAGCAGTAAATTGGATGTGGCCAGCAAAAACAAGTCATAGTCCGCTGCCGGAACACAGCCACTCGATAACTTCCACGTGGCTGATGTTAAATGCCTCAAGAGTCAGGGATGGATCTTCAGGTCTATGACTCTCCGAGTGGGATGCCCCATATATCTGATACGTGGCGGTGTTGCGGGAGAAGCGTGGCTAGTGAGGGGTTAGAGCGATTTGATTGGACGGTATCTGCGAAACAACTCGCGCCAAGCCCAACTTGCAGCCTGAGGCTAGGTATAGCAGTAATAGACTATACCCAGGGCTTGCCTTAACGCCTTGACCACAACCAGGCAGTCAGAGCCAACTTGTAAGGATTCAAAGAAAATCAAATGATTAGAATAGAATACAAATATGAATAAACCTCTGCTGCTTCTTTTTAAAGTGATTGCTTAGTATCCACTATCCTGCAGTTCGTCCCACCAGACGAAGCAAAGCCACAGGGTGCTGTTAGGGCCGTTTATGCTGCTGCCTATTCTGCTGCATTTGATAGCGAACACTAGCCACTGCACTATTGACAGAGCCCCATAACAGGTGGATGCATCCGTTATTAGCGCCGCGTCTGGCTCCTGACGTTGTCCCGCGGTGAATGGCTGTGCTCGCCCTGTAAGGCCGCGGACAGTGGTGATTCTCCAATGTTCTATGCAAAATTCTGTATGGAACCGGCGCGTGCACAAATATCAGAACAGGGGTAAGGAGTTTGGAGACGAGGTGTCCAACCTAGTTGTCATGGTGTGGGACTGCGCGTTTTCGGGAGCCTGATGCCCCTCTCTGTAGCTGTCCCTCCGTGTTGGAGAAGATTATTTAAAGCGCGTAGCCCTCCTCTTGTTTCCTCTCTCAATTGATATCCTATCATCTCCTACCCATCAGTTGGTACAATCTCCTTGCACAGAAACATGTCCTACTACGGCGAAGCCCGCGACTACTACGGCGAACGCCCACCGGCGCCCTACGAGCGACCCCCCTATGACCGCCCTCCCTACGATGGAGCACCACCCACAGAACGCCCTCACTACGAGCGCCCCCCTTACGAGCGCCCTCCGTATGAGGAACACCGCTCCTATGAATCCCGGCCTCCCTACGAGGAATCCCGCTCCTATGACTCCCGCCCGCCATACTCCAGCCCTCCCTCTGCCCGACCCCCTTCATACCCCCCGCCCCCTCTCCCCATAGGCTGGATCCAAGAATGGGAGCCTAGGGCTCGCCGGGCCTTCTACGTTGAGACCGCGACGGGTCGCTCAGAGTGGACGCTCCCTGATGACGTTAGCTACGGCGAGGCGTCCCGTTCTGGCCCCGGGGAGTACTACGCCCCTCCACCTCCTGCTCCAGCATACCCGCCTCAGGAGTATGGCGCCCCGGCGTACCCGCCCCAGGACCAGGGATATGGCGGAGAGTACCAGAAGGAAGAGAAGAAGCACAGTGATACCGGAAAGATCCTAGCAGCGGGTGCAGCGGGTCTGGCAATTGGAGCCGTTGGGGGTGCTATTCTGGGGCATGAGCTTAGTATGTCTTCCCTTTTCCTTCCTCCCCTTTTCACTCCTTCGTTCGGAATCTGAGGTTGGATGTACGCACGGTGCTAACAGTTTGTCACAGCTGAGAACAGCGACGAGGAGCACTCGCACCATTCCGATGACGAGCCGCACTACTCAGACGACGGTGATGACTGAGGGCAGATTTAGCTACGCAGATCTGTGGCATTCGAGGACTGAGGTTGTAATATTTTAACTTCTATATTCTATCTAGAAATATTGTACCCTCATCTTTTGCAAGGCAAAATCCGCTGGATTTGAAAAGAACATCTTCCATTCCAGAAGACTATGTAGTGGTTTGCCTAGGCTTCATCACCATCCTCTTTACCCATGAGAGTACTTCCAGCGCAAGCGCTTATCCTTGATCCGTCCGTAGTCGGATCTATATATCCAAGGCGTTAAGGAGACCTGTTAAACCCCTAAAAGATATTTGCAAAGTATCACAGTGTTTCTTGCTTCAAGTTATCCACGAAGGGGTCTCACAGGTCAACCTCATTCTAGACTCCTCATAGACTGGTAAAACGACTTCCAGCGATAGTATTCAGAGTGCCTATCTTGTGAAGTATCCCGTGAGGTGTACTGGCATGTTACTCATATTTTTACTGAACCGCGTTAAATGTCATCTATCCGAGCCATCTATCATAGCGTTTAACACTGCCTTGAGGGAATCCTGATAACTTCGCGGACCTGTTTGAGTCAAGGCTGCATGCAAATATTGCCATACGGCCTCACCTATATTCCAGTGTTCTGTGGACGTGGCCGCTGCAGTATATCCTATTGAAGAATAGTCCTATATTTACCGGTTCAACGCTTTGGGCACTCCGTTTATATGGTGAGGGCCGGCGCAGAGCAGTCCGGAGAAGATTTAAGGTTTCCAGAATTGGTATTATAATGGACCAGAGAAAAATCCGCGGGCCTCATCAATAAATTGAGACTGCACGCAGTTGTGATATGAATCGACGAGAAGTCAGTTGTGACCTGCGCCTATCTACGTTCAGTGCTATAGTTGCTTTATAGTATCTGGCAAGGAGTCGATATCCAGTACGTCTTATCAGTCGAGGGCTTGATCTGTATTAAGTAAAGTAACAGAGAGAATATGTATTACTACTGGTATAGCTGACCTCGATGACGAGTATACTTGTTTAGACGTCTTGAGCTTGCGTGGAGAGAATCAATTCAGAATAGTAGATATTGTCCCGACAAATGAGTTGACTACTACGATTCCCGATCAATTGGTATCTCAGCACGCAGTATCTCGTTTTGGTTGCGGTGCTTGTCGCCTGTGTCAGTCAACCATGATAGCCCGCTGTGGAAAGCGCTCGGAATGTCTGTTCTGGGACACCCAACTGAGCTGCGGATCAACACCTTTGATATAGATCCAACTGTAAGGTAGAGCTGAGCCAAATTGGTCTTATATTGACGAAGTATAGAACTGTATATCTCCAGACTCGGCCGAGTCATTACGAAGATGTCAGGTCCAACCTCAACTTCGACATCAGGGCATTAGCGAGAACTAGCCGCCTCTGCAAGGATACTTAGTGCTTGCCATCTACCGTACGTACTCGTATAAGACGATGACGCGGCAGCAGCTCTCAAGCGGCTGACGGCGCTCTAGTGACAGACTGCTCAATACTGAATCTGCTGTAGTTGAGGGCGAAGTAGTTCGGAAGATGCTGCAGCAGGCTGTGCAGGAGGATCGTAGTAGGGAGGGGACTCTGTGGAAGAAGTCCAACGACATGTAGGCCTACATGACTCATAATGCAGACGCAGAACGAGCTACATATAGTAGTTACGAATGCCGAACCTTCCAGCTCACATATCTTGAACCAATAATTGACTAGACCGAGCTTGCCGTCAAGGTTGAGGAGTACGCCGACTCGGTGCTGAACGGGAAGAACCCCTGGGCACGGGCATATCCTGGATAGTCCCTTTGATGCGTACTGTATGCCATAAAGCTGAACTGGTTTGATCAGTGGGAAATATACGAAAACGACTTCCTGAGAAATCGGATGATGATGATTTTAGAAGAGAACAATACACAACAAGATCGTCGTTAGCCAGGTCCACCTGAATATACTTTTCAATCTGCCTTAAGGTCTATGCCAAGTTGAATGGTGGCTGCCTTGTAGAGGGCACTTTGTGGGACAAATATAGTTGGAGCCTAGCTATGCTCCTATATAAGGGAGACTGTCTGATCTGGATGATGTCATCTATCCCGTCCCTGTCTCCCAGCGTACCCCGCAACTAGAGCCCCTCCCCCTTTTATCTTTCCACTGGATACACTGGTCAGAAACAGCTACCTCTGAATAACTATTGAGATGCCCAAATACGTAAGCCATTGGCTCCCATCGTACACTCTCACTTTGCAGAACTGACTCTTAATAGACCGCGATCATCAAATACGACAGCCGCGAGGCCTACCAGCAACATGGAAGCCAGATTGAACAGATGTATTGCCTTAATCCTCTCACAAAGTATTTTTTTTTCCAATGAGCGCTAATATCTCCTGTCAGAACAAAAGACTTTTTCGCAGCAAAAGGAGCCACTGAGCAGACCCCGTTCTTCTCGACGAGGAGCATGCCGCCTACGCATCGGACGTCGTATGTACCAGACACCCACGTTTCTGAAAAGCAAAGCTCTGCTAATATCGTGCCGGTAGATTCGTTGTTCCTGATGGTGTTTCGGCGGATGAGTTGAAGAGCGCTGGACTGCCAGAGGGTGTGCACTGCGAGATCAGCCAGGCGTAGGTAGTGGTGGCAGGTGGAAGCCGATGAATATGATTACTTTCTATTTTAGTCAAATATTATATGAAAACCATTTAGCAGACCATGGGTATCCTGCCGTGGCTCATATCTAACATTCCGTCCGTCAACCCGTAGCTACTTCCAACATAAAATCTGGCCATGCAACAGCCCAAACCACCCATCCTCATGCGCAACCCACTCCCTCCACCCTTTCGCAATGGCGAGCAGCTCCTCCTGACTTGCAAACCCGTCGCGGACGGCCCCCTCGCTGAACCCCGAGCTCTCCATCCGCCTCGCCATGCTCTCGCCCCAATACTCCCGCTCACCAGGAGTGCTAAAGCACCAGGTTCCCGCGCTCCTCTCGATCCGCTCCCTCTCAAAGCCCGCCTCCACGGCCCATACATGGATCTTCCGTCCAGGATGCGGATTCCCGCCGTTTGCGCTCGCCATTCGCCCTGTTAGATTTAGCCAGTCCTGGATCCCTTGATTGCGCGGATACCAAGACATGGTGTCCGACTCGCGCACGCTCACGATCCCGCCTTGTTTAACGACACGCCGCATCTCGCGGAGTGCTTGCACCGGGTCTCTGATGTGCTGCAGAACCTGGTGCACATGTACGACGTCAAAGGTATCGTCATCGAACTGCAGCGCGTGAATATCGCCGACCTGGAAAGTGACGTTGGTGATCCCGCTTGAGGCAGCGAGGGCCCGCGCAGAGTCTAGCGGGTCGGAAACGTACTCGATCCCGGTGACGTGGCCCGTAGGCGCGACAAGTCGAGCGAGGTCGACGGTTATGGAGCCCGGGCCGCAGCCGATATCGAGGATCTTCAGGCCCGGCTGGAGGTGCGGCAGGAGATGCGGGGCGGAGTTCTGGGCTGTGCGCCAGCTGTGGGTTTGCAGGACAGAGGGCGCGTGATTCGTTGTGTAGGTTGTCATTCTGCGTGCGGTAAATAGGATCAATTGCTAAATCGGCACTTCTCGGGACAGGAAGGGACAGCGTCCAGGACGAGAGGTGCAGAGGTGGGCGGTGTTCTGTCTAGTGGGGAGCTAGGTACAGCTACGGGGGCAGCGGGGCCTAGGCCTCGCCGCCCATGACGTTCCATGCCCGGCGAGCAGTATTCCTCTTGAATACTACAAGTTGTAAAACCGATCGAACTGTTCAAATCCAGACTTCTCGGATCTGCATGGCTTCTAGTGACAATTGACCATATTCCAAGATGTAGAGCTAGAAAAGTTCGGCTATCATTATCTCCATGATCAGCGTTGTTAACCGGATAACGTAGGCACCTCGAAGAACCGCGCCCAACTGTCATGTAATGGGACGTACTTAGATGGATCTTCCGATGTAGACGTGCCGTACGTACAAGAAGGAATCGCTGGAAAGGAGAAAGGAAAAAGGGATTGCTGTCATGAGGAAGTCTTACAGATGGCTCACCGCCTTCAGGACAACGTAGGCCTTGGCCGAGTCACTAAGGTCTTAAGGTCCTTGCATAGGCAAAAAGGACCCATAATATGTCACGAAAAAAAAAAAGAAGAGCGAAACGAGGGAAAAAGAGAAAAAATCATAATAAAATAGAAAATCTTACCAACAGCAATTGACATGAAGACCACTGAGATCCAGCTGCGATCCTGGGCGCCCTGCATCGCTCAGTAAAACTCCATTGGCTGCCCGGCAGATCATCCACTCCGAGATAGGCAAGAAATCACTAGACTGCAGAGCAAACTGCAGAAGAACATCACGTCTGGTTCTAATCGGCAGGGAGGCGTCTTATTATTCAGCAATCAGGTATCTCTGACGAACTGCAACAGCGGAGATAATACCCGCGGGCTAATCGAAGGCTTGCAGTTTCACGTTCAGCTACTGGAGGCTGAGACCGGAGGGTAGTGTTTCAGAAGCATGAGATAAGATTAAATCCATGGGAGTTTGCATGTGTCTTTAGATTTAATGATCTTGATAACCCAATTGAATGAGAGCTTACACCGTCTGCATCCCATGGTCGGTTTTTTCGGCCTGCCCGACCGCGCTGTACCTACCGTCAGCGCTGGCCTTGTCGTGTAACGGCCCGACCACAAAACCAGCTCCCATGGGAGACGTGCGACCTCAGTCCTTGTAGTCTCCATCGCCGGCAAACGTACCGAGTCTGGACGGGCGGCCGCCCGTCCAGATCGTGGTATCGGGGATAGAGCCCGCTAATCCATGGATGGTGGTGACGCTTATTAGAGGACGATTATAGTTGGTTAGCAGGACGCCTAATATAGGTGAAATCTGTCTCGGGAGCCTCTGCGTCTCGGCGCCAAACGATTTTCTTCCTCAATTGGGATATCGTGTGATTGGCTTGGAGATAGTGTTTGATCGACCGCCCCGGCGGATACGAGATTCCTTCTTTAGTCGGTATCGCCAAGCAATAGACGGTCAAGCGAGGGAACGAGGAGCCGTCATCGCCCGCCAATACTATCCGAGCAGGACGGCTCGCTGGCTGCCTCGTACGAAGCGCATCGGGGACCATTTCGAGGGCTTCGCCGTGCTAATTTTGCTAATTTCCAGGTAGAAAAAAATTCCAGGTAAAAGAAATGATGGAGTCCCCATATAACATACCCCGGTTGTGCTAACCAGGTGCGAACTAGGTGCAACTAGGTGCTAGCCAGGACGAGCACAGCAGCACAGGCCAGAGGCCAAGACAAGATGAAGCCTCCATTCATGACGCCCCCAATCAAGGACGATCATCCAAGCCGGATGATTCTCGAAGGATTGGGCGCTGAACGCCTTGTACGACCTTCTGAATGCCGAAGAGGGGTTCTGTCTCGGTCTGACTGCACCGCACATTCCACCCTGAAACAAGCTGACCGACCACGTTGTCCACGTTGCACGGTTATCTTCTTCTGCGCCATGCATCTCACGTTTTATTTTTATCGGGCTCGAGAATGTCGTCAATGTCGCCAGTCTTTCAAGACCGGCCCGAGTGAGACAGAGACCCCCTCTCCTTCACTGGCGCTGCCCTCCCACTCCTTTCGAACCGGGAATTCAGGCAATTCCACTCGAGCGACGTGAGCAGCGCAACTCAACTCAAACCGCCCAGCTGCATCTGCAGGGGCTTAGCGAGCCCGGTCGTAACGGCACGAGGGGAACGGCGAAACCAACTGCGCCGGACGCAGCCCTCCTCGCTTCTTCGAGCCTATCTTGTCGTTGCCCTCGACACCCCTTGCTTGCCTGAGAGCTGAATCTGAGATGCGCCAGCCAACCGAATCTGATAAACCCTGGCAGATTCAATGCCAGACGACAGGGATAGAAACATGTGCACCGTAAACCACGCAGGGACGCACCCCTCCCCCGGGCTCGTTCCCCCGGTCGTGCCCGGCTCCGTCCAGTCCTCGTGCATTCCCCATCTCCATCGCCCATTCCCGCCCCCAGATCCCACGTTTCTCGCACGCGGCCGCGCGTGCTGAGAGAAGTTGCGATGGGATTCTGCAAGGACGCCTGCTCCCAGACCGACCTATCGGAGAACATACCTAAACGAAGCGGCCCGTTACACAGCGCAAACCTAACCAGTCTTACACTTACCCTCCGCCCTGACTCACTGGACTGACTGGTTTCCTCTTTTACCAACCAGTCGTATTACGTGAGGATTTTGCTAGGCTCGGCTGTTGCGGCTGATTGAGGCCAGACCTGCATGCGGTGTATGCATCCATGGATAGAAGGCCTGCATCGCAGGCCCCGGTCGTGGGCGCTCGCTGGGTATGGCCCCGATGTGTAGCTAGCTAGCTGAAGAGCTGGACCATCAACGCTGCTTATTGGCTCCACTCGGACCGTGGGAATGCGAGGAATGCGAGTGAGAGATGTCAGGGTCCACTTTGGGAATTTGGTAGAAGCCCTCCTGTCTTGTCATCCCATTTTTACCTTAAGGAAACCGTTGGCGGGGGGGTGGGGGCTTCTCATCTAAGCTCGGTTGAACCAAACGGTGGAATGTACCGTACCCGTAGTCAGCGCCCCCTGTCAGGTTAGGCGGGCGTAAAGCACTGGTCTAGGTAGGCAGAAGAGCTGGGGCTGGGAGGAAGGATTCCACCGGTGATCATCGATGTTAATGATCCTGGCTCGGTCGATTGGGAGGCGCAGCCGTGCATTCGTCGTATGTCTCATTTCGTCAGTCTGGGTTTGGTTTAAAGGTTCGTCTTATCCCGAGTTTCTACGTCTGAAACCATACACCATTCATATCCGCCGGTAGCAACAAGTCAACACAAGACATCGCAAGAGAAAAAAAAATAACAAAGATAATTATCTTCTCACAATGACAGAACCTCGCCGGCGCTGGACGGCTGCTGAGGACGCGCTCCTCTGGGATCTATACCAGGTCCAGGAAAAAGGTATGCTTGCACGTTCCTGCCAGTCTGCCTTCTGCAGGCCAAACTGACTAGTCTCACCGTACTGACGGTCTGCTAGCACCTACCGGTAAATGCCAGAAAATCAACTGGAACGAGATCGCGCGACACATCCCCGGCCGCACGAACAAGGACTGTCGGAAGCGGTACTATAATCGCTTTACGGGGGGTCTGCGAAAGGTATACTCGCCCGTCCTTCCCTCTTTACCGTGGAATCAAGTCAGCTGAGCAATATCAGGGCTCATGGACGCAAGAAGAAGACGAACGGCTCTTCCGGCTGGTAGAGCGGTATCAGTACCGATGGGCGACGATTGCGCAGAAGATGGAGACGAGGAATGCAGACCGTACGTACTTAGGCCTCTGCCTAGCGGCCTTGCTAATCTAGGAGATGTAGAATGTTCGAAGCGCTGGCATCACTGCCTGAACCCAGAGCTGGAGCGCAGTCCATGGACGGTGGATGAGGTACGTTATATTTCATATACTGGCTGCATTCTTAAACTGCGACGAGACAAGACCTGACATGCGAGCCAGAATATGGTCCTGTTATCGGCTGTCAACACCCATGGCAGCAGCTGGAAGGATATCCAAAAATGCCACTTTCCGACGAGGTCGGCGAACAATATCAAGAACCAGTGCGTGCAGTCAATTTTTCCCTCCAGCGAGACTTTTATTGACCAAGGTGCTTGACTTCAAGATACACCATCCTTTCCCGAAAGAATATCAGCCTTGCCCCGGCACATCTACACCCTTGCTGCGATTCACCATCGCCGAGCAAGTCTTCGCGCCGTCCTCCTTCAACGCCAACATCAACACCGCAGGTACCCGGCAGCAGACAGGGAAGCAGCTACGATCCTTACGACTACGGCTCGCTCTCGTCCACGCCGCAGCTCTCGGCGACCGACTACCTGCCCGCGACGCCTGAAGCCCCCGCCGTGAGTTTCGACATGGCCATGGGTGCCTTTGGTGATTCGTGCGGGTACATGCCACAATACCAGCCCTCACCGTCGTTCTACGCGAACTCACCAGACGGCTCAGAGCTGATGATGCCCGAGACGATGGGGATGAGAATGAGATACGATTTCCGCGATGGATTGGAGCAGGAGGGCGTTCGGTATCCTGGGCAGGAGACGTTTGGGTATTGAGATTTCTGTAATCATTGGCAGCTTTGACAGCTTCGTACAATCATTATTCGTTCATTAATAGAAACGGCTAGGTAGACTGAAGGCGTTCCTGACAAGTTTGCTCTCAACAACACCGATCCATGTAGATTGTGGAATGTAGGAGATACCACGACACCGACGCGCTGCAGCCTTATCCAGGCCAGGGAAGCACCGGCGTGCTAGATATGCACCCGTTGATCTTGGTACTAAGAGGCATACAGCAGCCGACACTCTGACCATTCAGTGCAGACAGTCGTCGCTGGGGTATAGTACCACACTATTCTATTCTGGAGAAAGGAAGAAAAAGGGCGCGGCCGGTTCGCGGCGCTGAGTTTTATAGCAGCAAGCTGTGGGTCGGTCTAGCCTGTTATAGTTAGTCTGCTTTAGCCGAGAACAGGCCTTTGTGTTAGCCTCAGGCGTAAACGAGTATACACTTGTCCTGCCATGTTGACCACTCTGCTACAGCCATTATCTATTTTGCTCTTGCCTGGTGTTACAACGACCTCTATGTAAAAAATTCCGATTGTCTAATTGGTTAGTATTCAACAGCTGGCGACACGAGAGCACTATCTACAAGTGCTTACAACCCGAATGAGCTGCAGCAACGCTTCTTTCTAATTGTCGTGCCTACCGACGTCAGTACACAGTACAAAGCGCGCGATGATAGCCATATGTATCACTTTGCCGTTGCTTAGGCAAGCCTGTGTGCTGTCTGCTCTGTGGCAGCAACGTCTGTTATACCTATTCCTGATCCTACCAACCAAGACTGCCGCGAGAACAAAACATTGCCTTCACCAGCCTTCACCAGCCTTAGCGCAAGAGGCCAGATATGCCGGTGGGCAGCTACTAGAGAGCGGAAGTTGAATTTGTGGGCTCTGATTTTGCTCTATACAGGATACTGCGAATGCAGCAAAAACCTGACGCCCTTTGTTACTTCCTTGACCAGTCAGCGGCATCTCCATTGAGTTCTCTTGTGAACTAGGGCTATTCTTCCGCTGGACATAGGTACTAGGAGGCCCCTCATATCCAAAGCCCTTTATGATTTTGGCAGTATTCCCGAAGTATAGAACATTACAAGTCCTTGCAGCAAAAGTCATGTACGCTGCTAACCTCACATCCATAACATCTCACTCTCCATCCTTCGCGACTATTTACTAATGGAGAGATGGCAGCCTATATCCTAACCTGCGCCTTTAGGTCAGACCTCTTGCCAGTGCTGACCGAGGACACATTCCGCCGCATCTGCGCCAAATTCGCCGTCAACCTTCACATCCTGGGCTTTGGGGCCTACGACGTCAGAACGGGGTATATTGCTACCACCAACGAGTGGCGCATCTGTAATTGTTATCTCTGGTTGGGATCAAATGTTGAGCTCTGTGGGACTGTACGACCTTCGTGCCCTGTTCGACAGTTACGTTCTATCCGAGACCGTTTTGGCTCGGTAGGTGGTGGAGTTGTCCGAATGCCGTCAGGCTATTCCGGGCTGGGAAGTATGGGCTATTCATGGGACACTCGAGTGCGAGACGCGCTTAGCCAGGGATCACGTTCTGGGCGAGATCTATTGAGTGATCGCTTGGTTATAGGGGTTGTCGATGAGAAGGAAAAAAAAAAAGAGCCCGAGGCACTGGGGTTGAAGCTGCATTGGTCAATCTTCCAGTTCCGTCGCTGTATGCAGCACGTTCATACCATACCTAAACACAGGCTTGGTCTCTCTGCTGAGCCGTCAAGTGCACATAGTATTTAATGCTCTCCCTTATTCTTGTCCTGCTCTAGACCTATTCTGCAGCTACATAGTCTTTACCCTTTTCTTACGGGAAGAACAAAGAGCCCACGTCAGATTCTTTTCTCTCGAGTGGCTTGTATTGGAAATAGAGCTCTGGTGTTAACCTAATTCCGCAGCTATGTTGGAGTTTACCTCCACCAGAGACAGAGGGCTTTCCATCTCAGGATATTTCTGTACTCTTTTGAGTATCAAGCCTTCTTCTCAAGTTTTCTTTGAAGAGCATAACCGCTTTCCCGTCTATCATTACAAATGGTATCCTCATTCTTCAGAATAGATTCATTGACTTTAAACCCCAGACAGTCCACTAGGAAAATGGACAGGACTCCGAAGAGCCCTGACAGGATCTATCTTTATTTCTTGCCGGTAACCCAGGAGGGTAATCGAGTTGACGAAAGCACGACAAGTTGGGACAGTTATAAAGACAATTGCAAGGAATCCACTGGTCTATATTGCATAGGACGGTTGTCTTGAGCCCTTTGAGGATTTAGAGAGCTCTGAGCTAGTGGTACGCTCGTATGACTATAGCGAGCCCAGAGTCTGGAGTTCTAGAGAGACCCTTGGCCAGACTTTGGTGAGACCTATAGCCGGTTTGGATGATAAGGATATGCGTGTTGTGCTCCACTGTGTTGATTTTAATTCTTGTTCTTTTTTTTTTTTGGCAGCTGTCGTGCTCTTATACAGGCGCACGACGAACAGTCGCCGAGTCCAGCGCATCCAGCAGGCCCATCAACGCTCAATTCTTGATTCTGCGTTCGCTTTCACGAGGCAATAGATATCAGCCCGGAAGGCATTGTGCGCTTCCTTAGATTTTGACTTTTGAAGCTGAGAGGTCGATTATCGGGGAGATCCACTTCGACACTTAAATGACAAGACGATACATCTAGATCTTACAATGATTTACAATGGTTTAAGGAAAAGATGAGTGTTATGATTTATTCAGGTGTAGATATAAAACTATTGAGATCGATGGTGACGCACTTGAGGTTAAGGGAATTGACAATTTGGTTATTTTGTACCCATAATCGCAATGCATCAATCGATGGTGAAGGAGTTTGTATTTAGGGGTAATCGCTGTACAAATGGGGATTTCAGCTGCAGCCAGACCGAGCATTCGTCCATGTTCACCGCGACACCCATCATTTCGTCTAGCTCGCGGAACCTGCCTGCCCAAGCGCGCTGGACTGGTCGTTATCCGGGTAGAAGAAGGCCGCAACAGCGATAATCACGTACGCGGCACAAAGGAGAGCTCCTTCAAGATAGTTGCTTCGGCCGTCGAGGACAAGAAAGTTGACGACAAAACAGGTCACGAAGAGCGAGATCGTCTCGAAGAGAGTGAAGTACAGAGTCATTTCTTTGTCCATGATCCAGCCGAGAATCACAACCAGGGGTGTCACAAAGATTGCTAGAACCAGTTAGTATCATATTTGAGGGATTTGTGCGGATGTGCTTACCGATTTGAATACTACTACCGACAGATACACCGATGGAGAGATCCATTTTATTCTTCGTGGCGACAGTCACAGCAGTTACGTGCTCTGCAGCATTACCAACGATGGGTAGGATAATCAGACCAATGAAGGCTTCACTGACGTGAGAGCTTTCAACCATCGCCGGGATGGCGTCGACAAGGAATTCAGCACAAACTGCCACAAGTCCTGTGGAAAGAAGCAACATGACGACCGCGGCAGTGCGAGACATTCCGGGCTCTTCATGTTCCTGAGGCTGCTGTTGACTGGTGGGGCTTCCTGCAGGCGGCATACGTGCAGCCACTCTGGCGAACTGGACAGCGTTGCCGACTGGAGGTGGGCGTTGCACACGTTGGGGAGGAGGACGCTGGCTGAGCGAAGGCAGAGAGTGCGTACGACGCAAGCCGTTGAAGTTGCCCCAAGGGTCATTTGATGTGGTTGGTGGTGGAGTGGCAAATACAGTGTTCGACAATAGAGACGGAAGATTCGGGCGGAAAGGGGACCATTTGCGCGGAATGTCGCCAGTCTCACCTTGACCAACAGATAAAGCGGAAACACGAGGGTTGGCGGCTGGCTGAGCCAAGTCTGGAGCAGTAGACTGCTTTGCTTCCTCCTTGGCAGCCTTTCTCTTTTTCTTCCGTTCACGCTTTGGTCCTCTGCGGCCTTTCTCGGCGAGCTGGATGCTAGGCGCTTGGCCGAAGTCCCTCAATTGCGGGCCCTCAGATCGGCTGGCGATTGTGATGGCGTCCATATTTAGGCCATCATCGCCGAAATCCCTCGATCGAGGTCCGTTCTTTTCCTGGCCTTGCTCTACCGCTGCAATATATGAACCAGTCTCGTCGCGCTGTTCCTCACTCGAGGCACTAGTAGCACTCAATTGTCGCGGCGGTAAAGACGAGACATCGATAACGGACGACTTCTGCGTCAGTTCTGGGGAGTTTGTGCCCCGCGAACTGGTGCTAGCCTTTCGATGCCTTCTGTATTTCATGGCACGCTTGATACGCTTTGCCGTTGTCCAGGAGGTCGTCGTATCGTCTGACTCATCCGAGGATGAACTGCTTGACGAGTCTGATGACGAATCCATGAGATCGGCCAACACACCTGGGTGAGATTCTTCATCGATGATCTGCTGAGGAATACTGGCGTAAAGATAAGCGTGCGATTTTAGCTGGAAAACGATGTAGAGGACGTAAACGAGGAGAAGCACGACACTGGTACCCCGGGAAACTTCAAGGGTCTTGTCCATGGCAACATCCGAGTCCTTGAATGAGGCATGAAAAGCAGTCGGTAGCAGCAAACTGGTGACTGCCAAACTGAGCAGACAAGCGCTCATCTGGGTCACAGTGCTGTTGTAGATTTGTTCCTGGAAACGGAGACCTCCAAGGAGGAATGCCATTCCAAGAATCAATAGAAGATTAGCTAGGATAGAGCCTAGCAAAGATGCCTGAACGATGCGAATTTCATTCTTAACGAGGGCAATAATGAAGATGATCAGTTCGACTGCGTTGCCGAAGGTGACATTGAGCAAGGCTCCAATAGCGTCGCCCATTCGGCTGGCGACACACTCAGTAGCGTGACTCAGAAGTCCAGCCAGAGGAATAATAGCCACCGCATTCATGGCGAAAATCACCGATGGATTGAGTCCAGCAGCCTCAGCGGCAATGCCGACCGGTACGAAGACCAGGAGCACGTTGACCCAGCTGTGGCATATTGCGGTCTTCGTGTGGCGAAAGAATCGGATGCTGCCATTTTTCATACGAGGGACGAGTCCCTTCTTCTGAGAGTTGTCATCGGTCGGTGAGCCCGAAGCCGGGTCACCAACTGGTTTATTCACTTGATCATTTTGGGTACGTATATCGGGATCATCGGGGCGTTCCGTAGATTCTGGCGAGGCGCCCTGGGACTGGGAGTTGGGGGAGATAGATGCGTGAGCTTTCGCCCACGAACGGATACGGTCTAGAGTCAAAACAGGTCAGCTGGGTTGAGAACTTGTAGAAGAGCGATTTGGTCCTCCGCGCCCCTGGTCTGCCAAGGAGGCTGCCCAGAAAGGAACGAGCTGATAAGAAGGCAAACGCCAGAGACGGGTGTTACCGGGGAAGGAAGACAAGAGAAGAGCACGCTTACGCATAAATTCAAGACCAAGAGTGATGGTCGAGGGCGGATGGACAGTGAGGGAAAGCCAAGACGGCAGAGACAGATGGATGAAGGAGTGAACAAGCAGACGGGGAGATGGAGAGATAGAAGAGAGCGAAGCTTCAAGGCACAGCGAGGGAGAGGCTTGGCCGCCTGATACGTATGCCAAGCCCGGCGATCACGCCTCACCCCTGGGCCTGGAATCCTGACAGCTGGATATGACAATTGTGTAAGAATACGGTGGATGTGCTTTGGCACTATGAAGAATTTG
Organism: Aspergillus foveolatus; assembly: GCF_047715535.1. Lineage (NCBI taxonomy): Eukaryota > Fungi > Ascomycota > Eurotiomycetes > Eurotiales > Aspergillaceae > Aspergillus > Aspergillus foveolatus. The sequence continues at coordinate 142,799 of NW_027396082.1, read as the reverse complement.
TTTGACTGCGCTTTGCTAGTGGACACAGATAAGGAGATAAATTGCAGGAGGACAACTGATCCAGTCAAGTGGGATTTATAGCGGTCCGGTGTTTGTTTTTTGTCGTATTATCTTACCTCCTTTATAATAACCCTTGCACCCAAGAAGAACAGGCACCTCAACCTTACGCGTCCTGCTACATCCATGGTTATGCTCCTCATCAATTATTGTCCTACACTGGCCCTTCCGCTTGACGCTTGCATCAACTCTCTTTTTGTCATTTGCTACATTTTCCAAGGAGACATCTCGCGACTGACTGGCAATCTGGAATCTTCCTTTCGAACTCAATGTCAATGTTCTGACAGTTGACTGGCCACTTCCTGGTAAGGCCACCAATCATGGAGAGCAGCACCGCCACACGGGGCTGAGCAGTGCAGCGGTGATTGGTCGTATTCTCGGAGCTTATCGCCGAGATTCCGGTACTTCCTCGAACGGTAACTTACCGAGTGCTCTCTCTGCATCTCGTCATCCCCGCTCATTTCTGCTGAAAGGCAAGGGATAATGCAACGAAGGAGGGGTCGATGATCCTCTCCTACCTTTACAGACTCGTCAATAATGTCGAGCAGTGTCTACCCATACTGTCAACTTGGCCATGTATCAAATCCCCGTTGAGTGGGCCTCGCTCATCACCCGGACTGCGTTCCACCTTTTCTCCGTGACAAGGCGTGCGCCTCACCGGCTGCCGACCCAGGCTGCCTAGCCCAATTTATTCGCCTCGGCTCTGTCCTTGGATTGCCACTGCTGGAGAGACGCTGAGTCAACTTTGTGCCGAATACAGTCAGGGTCAATACTGAAATCAGCGTCGAAGGGATATTGTGCTGCCTAGACGCAGCCCTAGGATGACGTCCGTCATTACACAGGACGTAGCGTTGCAACAACCATGCTTGTCCTTGCAGAGAGTGTCATTTGCGCATTCTAGAGCCACCCAAATAGCGTCAGAAAGCTGTTATTGCGTTGGACACAAGAAGCCTACTGTACGGGAAAGACTTTATCCGCCGTGGTTAACCGTATCGCTGAGCGACAAGCACAAGGGCTTGAGGAGTCGAAGCGGTACAATATCATAATCTGATTCTACAAGGACAACTCATTGGCGGTCTCTATCAGTGATTGAATAGGGCAATTGTCTCAACATACCAAATACATTACTCTTATAGCCGAGTTCGCTTCTGGGTGCTGACGTTGCTTAGTAGAGGAACGAGATCCTGAGCCGTTAGCAATGATGCGAATCTAAAGTAGCTGTGATGGTCAAGAACAAACACCATAATGATTATGAGAAATACATGGCTGATACGGGACCCGATCCCATCAATGCCGGCTCCCGTCCCGGGGGCGATCCACGTCAAGATTGCGGAAGCTGCTCACGGAACTCTGTCTGGGGTAGTTTATATCAACCCATGGCCGCTGTACCACAAATCCCAACACACTCTCATGCCCGAGTAGGGCAGCCGCAATGTTCCCAGTATCTCAATGGCTCCGGTAGCATATCCCTTCAAAGTACACAATACAGCCTAAATAAGTACTGACTTTCTAGGGATTTCGGCCCAGCAAAATGGCTCCGGACGCTCCACCTCGACACCCGCACATGCCTCATGATGCTCAAAGGGGCTCTCCCACCAACCATTGTCATCGCGATCTACCAGAGCAGCGCCATCTCTAATATTACATTAACGATTGGCTACCTGTCCGCCCTGATTTCCGTCCTTTCGCAGGCTTTACTGCCTCGAGCAAAGTTCACGAAGATTATCTTCTTTGACCTACTGTCAACCTGCGTCGCGGCCTCTCTGTGCTGCCTTGCTGTTTTTTGTGCTATCAAAGCACGAGAACATCATGCACCACCAGTTCCCCCGCAAGACGCGTACAGCTCCGACGCTTGTGCCGTTTCCGCACTATGGCTAATTGTCATGATCTGGGCTGCGAACGCCATCCGTGCGTGGAAGCCGGCGGAGCTGCAGGACCCGATGGTTGCATTCTCAGTTTTCTCGTGTGTGACTCTGACGCGGGCGGGGACGTTTGTGAGCCTGTCCGACGGACTGGAGTTCATCTCGAGACTGCTGAAGGGGTTCATGCTGGGGTTTGCCATTGCAACAGGGGTCTCGCTTTTGGTTTATCCCATTACCAGTCGGGAAAACGTATTTCAGGATGTAAGAGAATATGCGGCGCAGATTGAGACTGTGCTAAAAGCTCAGGGTGGCTTTATCGGAGACGGTTTTGCGCTTTGCGCTGGCCAAGCGCTATCTAGCTCCGGTAGGGACGGCACGCCTGCAATTAGCGATTTACCCCAGGAGTTGAGAAAGAAACTACAAGCAGCGGTTGCAGGCCTTGATGCAATTCATGCGATGCTACAGTCTGACCTCTTCTACTCGAAAGATGAGATTGCATGGGGCAAGCTATCCGCGAGTGACCTCACCCACTTTGGCGGTCTTTTCCGAAACCTCTTCCTACCCCTTTCGGGATTGGCCATGCTTCCAGACATACTAGACATGGTCTCGAGCCAAGAAGCGCAGGGACCCCTCGATATCGCGATGAACCATCCTGGAGAGGTGTTTTCTCGGCTTCAGACTGAACACGTCGCAGCATTTCTGCATAGCCGTTTTGAGGAATGCTCTGAGCTGGTCAATGCTGGGCTGCAGTATGCGTTGATGAAGTTGGAAATCATAAAACCGAAACAACCTGATAGGCACAGGGATGAGGAGACAGGGCAGCGCCTGAACCCGTTGAGCCCACACTTTCCTGCACAATTCGAGAAGCGTGAATTAGAATATCATTCGAGACGAAGACAGCTTCCTCAGGCCTTTGTTCCGCTTGGGGCACTTTCCTACGAAAAGCCAACGGATGAAGTATCAGATGACGAAACAGCTGCTCCCGACGTTGACTTTGAACAGGACTTTTTCCTCGTGCTGTATATATTGCAACTCCAAGATAATCTGCTCAAGGCAACCCAGGACTTCGTAGAATTCGCAAACTCGAGGGTCATGGATGGTACTATGGCTCGAAAGCGGATAATACTGCCTGCCTTTACCATCTGCGAATGGCTTTCAATCACATCTAAACACAGGAACAGTCAACCTTCTCACCCCGACCCCGAACACCTGCCCCCCACAACAACCTGGGAAAAGGCAAGCAGCGTCCTCCCCCTAATCTCCCCCGTCCTCCATTCTCCAGAAAGCGTTTTCGGCTTCCGCGTTGCAGCAGCTTCATTCTGTGTCGGGATTCTTGCGTATCTCCACCAGACGCAAGGCTTCTTCATCCACCAGAGATGTATTTGGGCCATGATTGTGATTGTTATAGGCATGAGCCCTACGAGTGGACAGACGCTGCTAGGCTTCGTAACGCGCATTGTGGCTACGGTTGTTTCACTGGCGCTGAGTCTGATGGTTTGGTACATACCGAACCAACATACAGCGGGAGTAATAGTCTTCCTTTACTTGGCCAATGTCTTTGAGGTGAGCACACCCTTAATAGATCAGCAGGTGTCTGCGCAGGCAAGCTAACAATGATATCTTATGTTAGTATTACTTCTACATAACCAGACCCACCCTCTTCGGCCCGTCCGTGATCGCCATCGTCACCTTGAATGTGATTGTTGGCTACGAGTTACAGGTGACATTGTCCCGTTGTCTTAGTTAATACTCCCTAACATTCCGCCGTACAGATGCGCAAGCTCGGCACAGACGTCGGCACCTCGAATGGTCAACCCTACTATCCAATCTACCTGTTCGCTCCTTACAAGCTTCTCGCCGTCGCAGCAGGCTGTGCGGTCTCCTTTATTTGGGTCGTCCTCCCCTACCCCGTAACGTCAAAGAGCACACTGCGCAAATCCCTTGGGGAAGGGCTATATCTCCTCGCGCGGTTCTACAGCTGCATGCACGCGGCCATTGAGCTGTGGATGAAAAGCGAGCTGGGTACGGGCTCTGTACAGGCTACACACTCTGCGACTGCACAGGATCTGCAGAAAACTAGACAGCGAGTCTTCAAGGAGGGGATGATACTTCTGACGAAACTACGGACGCTCAGTCATTTTAGTACCTTCGAGCCGCGTATCGGGGGTAAGTTCCCAAAACCGACATACGATGCGATCATCCGTGAGATCCAGCGAATGTTCATCAGCATGGCCCTGATGGCCCAGACTGTTCAATCTTTCCAAAATCCATCTTTACCTTCAACGCGAGGGAATATCAGGATGGAAGATAAATTCGCGAATAAATGGTCCTCCCGCCTAGCCACTATTGCACTACAATCTGCAGACTTTAAATCCCACGCTACAACCTCTCTCCTCTGCCACCTCGGCTCAGCTGTTATCAACGCCCAGCCGTTACCCCCGTATCTGTCTACCGGGGCCACTTTCCCGCTTGCGCGCTCCGCGCGTCAGACAGACAAGGACTTGATGAGTATTCGGCACATTCGAGATCCCGCGTTCTCAGCGTTTGCCACGTTGGAGGTGCTAAGGTCTGTTGTGGGAGCTGGACTGGGGGAGTTGCTTAGGTATGGCATCCAATATAACCCCAATATCTAGACTGTTTTGACTCTGTGGTAATGCTAACAATGCATAGCAATGTAAAGTCCTTGGTTGGGGAGCTCTCGTTCGACGTTCGGGATCAAGGCGGAGACGAGGGAGCTGAATTAAGGGCGTTGATGGACGATCTTTAAGTGTTGCAGTTCGTGGTGAGCAGCCACTGAACTGAATCTGAAGCTGCATTTATATGCCCATTGTCAGTTGATACCTCTGTTATAGTGGGCTACATTTAATTGTCATAGACCTGTCTTCCTGTCTTCTACCCCAGCTAACGACACTGAGAAATATCTAGATATCTCAGTGGTAAAACTAGGTGACTGAGGGATGAAGCATTCAGGAAAACATAGCATAACTGTATGTAGACAAGGGATTACTGCGGTGATAAATTTGCTCGATCGCGTAATCAAACAAGAAGAAATATGTGAGATTCATCATCACGCGATGGGTCTGGTCTAGCTCTAGTTCATAGCTGCCTAGATTTAAGAATATTACGCTGGGTACAGAGCATGGCATGCAGCCAAACTCAGCTAACTAAATAATCTACAGACCCAGGTTCAAGAGGATCTCGACTTCAATGCCGCGCGGCTCCAGCGGACACAGCGGAACTCACTTGACAAGGCGCGTCCCTTGAGCAACCTCCCCTAACCTACAACCATCCCATTCCATCCGCCAAAATGACCTCAAACACAACCCCCAGCACATTGAAACTATCCCCCGTCCTACCAGCTGACATCCCAGCTCTAACAACCGTCTGGTTCGCCGCATTCACCGACCCCGCGATCCGCCAGCTCTTTCCTGACACCCCGGGCGTGCGCTGGTGGCTGACTGCAGCAAACCAGCACGATCTGCACTCCAAGCCCTTTCAGAAATACGTTAAGATCGTCGATTCGAGCGCACGAGACGAACACGGCCAGGAGCACGAGCGCATAATCGGGTATGCAAAATGGGACCTTTCAACGCCTGAGGAACGAGGGAGCCGGTATCCACTTTGGCACCACGACATGCCAGCAGCCGAATGTGAGGTGTTCTTTGAGAGGGAGGACAGAGAGAGGAGGAGAGTTATGGAAGGGCTCGAGCATTATTGTATGTTTCTTGCCTAGCTGCGTCCTAATCAGGGCCTTAGACTGACTGATGGGTGTAGACCTTGATACTTTGGTAGTACACCCCGATTACCAGCGGCGCGGCGCGGGCTCGATGCTTGTGCAGTGGGGTTGTGACCTGGCGGACGAAGAGGGAGTCGCACTGTATGTGGATGCGAGCAGGGCTGGAGCGCCGCTGTATGAGCGGTTTGGGTTTGTGGATGAGAGTGAAGGTGATTCTGGAAGGCGGGAGGTTGCGTCTATGATTAGAAGGGCACGTAAGCACTAGGTAGAGGATTCTGCCCTCTGTATACGTCCCTGTTATTTCTCTTATGCTGCGGAAAAGGAGAAAGGAGTGAGTGGAGGCATCAAAGGGTTGATAGTAACAACCTTGAAGCATGGTATCGAATATGGAATACAGCATAAAATTCGTTGCTACGTCTGCACTCTTGACATTCAGGACTAGGTAGTAATCAGACCTGGAAGCGAAGTGGTGGGTGTATGGCAACTTGGATATCTATCAGTTCTGACTGCTCAGAGCTACAACATGACATTGGGTAACTACCAGCGTCTTAATACAGCATTCCCACTACAGCTGGGCTACAAACCACAAATCTTCTTTATAAACCTGACATTAAAGCAATTAACAGCAGCTTCCCCTCATTCCCAAGCTACTCTCGTTGTTTTAACCATTATTCACATGAAAATAAATCCAATCATACACTATCCCATCAGACAACATACCCAGCAAACGCTACCTTTAAGGCGTTCAAATCGTATAGCTAACGCCATCCAGCGGTCGAGGGATCGTCGCAGAGATCGAGTTCCCATTGTGCATTATGAAGACACAAACATTCAGGCAGCTGATGATAAGTCTGCTGCTGCATGGCCTTGAGGAATGTAGAGCTCTTCAATTGATGAGCGCTCCGGTTCTCGTAACCTTCTTTGTGCACGTATGCGGTGAAGACGGTTGTACTGGCCTGGTGTCGTTCCAGTGAGCCACTCAAGTGACTCGGTGGTCCATCTTAAGAAGGTAGAAAGTAAGGAAGGCCAGGACATGACATACACCACCCGCGACCTATTTTCCTGCACCTGCATGTTGAACCACGTCAATTAGCCCGCGAGTGGGTTGGGGTGAGCCCCTGGAGGTCGATTCGGAGGTCATAGTCGTTTGAGCTGTGGATATTGGCGGGCCCGTTCGTGATATAGATTGTTTTGTCCTGCATTTCATTGATATAATGATTATATCTGCCCATATTCCTTGACTGTAGTTGTTCCGGATTAGGTTCGGGGTATTCCTGAGGTTGGACATTGCTGTTCATAGGGGAAGTAGATGCTAGGACTGGGTTTGTATCGGCAGTGGAAGGAACGGGTGAGTTAGGAAGCAGCTGTAAATCAGACTTCAATAGAGAAATGGAACTGATATACAGAAAACCTCCACCTCCCTCCTCTTCCACGGCTCGCTATCTTGGAGGGTAAGGTTGATGTCTATTGTTCGTAAAATTGTCAGCCATGTCAGCTATGTCAGCCTTCTCGGGCTCCAGTCTTGTTATATGAACGTGCCCTTCAGCTCTGGATCCAGAGCAGATTTGTTAGAGCTATCATGTATGGACGTCTATTTCAGGGTTGCCATTGGAGTTACCTTTTATCATATTTTCGCGTCTGCGCGCGCGATTTTAGGCAATCTGGGACTACGACGAGACTATGATTACGCTTCTATTGTCCGGGGACAAGAATACTGTATATGATATCTAAGGATCCGGCTTTTGTCAATACCGAGCATCGCGGCTATGACAGACCATGGGCCATGAGACTTTCAATGAAAAAATGCAAAGGATGACAAAGCACCAAACTACTGGCAGAAACATATGGCATTATGGTACAAACTTGGCTTGAGGGAAGGGTGAATTAGCAGTCTTATGTCTGCTAGGAGGTTAGAATTTTGTTGTCTATGCTGCACCCGTAGGCTTCTGTATGGCGGTCGAACAGGCTGTCATGGGTGATGGCAAGGAGAGAATGCAGCCATGGCGGTAAGCAAAAAAAGCCTGAGAAAAGGGCTCGTGCAAAAATCAAAAAAAGGCTCTTATTATAGGGAGTAGACATCGACGAAAGATAAGGGTCAAGGACAAAAGATTGTAATAAATTTATACGTCTGTATAACAGGTGCAATACTTCACAGAAGGTAAAATAAGGGTCCAAGCAGCCATTTCTCCAATTGCTGATAGGACTAGAGCACTTTTATGTCTGGGAGAAGGCTTGTGAGGCATGTTGTCTGCCCCGGCACGGGAGAAATGGGGAGCGCCTTGACAGCCTAGCGGACTATGTGGTGACTACTTGGTGGGTACTCATGGTAGTATGAGGCCCTGTTTTTGAGTGCTAGCTGGTGGTATAAGAAATCTGTAAGCGGATGCCGTGGAAAGTTAGAGAGCGCAGCCGCAATCTTTCAAGATAGGAAAGGGGTTGAAGAGGGAGGGCGTTCTGGAGTAGATAAGGTAATGTGTCGCGATTGGGGTGCGTGTAGATCATAGGATGTAGATTATATGAGAGGGCTGAGGAGAAAGAAGAATTATGAGAAGAGGGTCCGGTTAGCAAGGACAGTCCTTATATACTCGCAGGAGCCAGCAAATACCGTTGTGACAACAATATAGCGTGTCGGGGCAGCTATCCCAGAAGAGGCAGAGCTCACCACAACAAGGAGCCCACAGGCCCTCGCTTCACAGGATCAATTCTTACTACGTTTGGTATATTTAGTATGTTCGCTATAGTTGCTTATCGAAAAGACAGAGATCGGGCATTATGAACCAGTGCCGCCAACAAGTGAGCAGATCTGACTATCAAGTATCCTTAAGGCGCCAAAAAGGAAAAAGACATGCTCCCTCGTGTTCATAATGCACAGGATTGAGATATCGTACACTTCTCTATCCTTTTCAGGCTCGGCTACCAGGAATTTCGCTTTGGCTAGAGAGCAGATCGACAAACCCCAGAAGCAGACACCATAGGGTAGACGAGCGACATAGTATTGGACAGGGCCGAGGTGTGATGAAATTGCAGTGGGTAAATGAATTCGTACATACTGAATATCGCCCGAAAACTAATATCATATATCAAATAAAAGCTAGCAGAGGGTACCAGCGGCAGCGCGATATCCCCCCTCCCAAAACGACGAGTGATGCAATGAGGGCGAGATTAATCCAACAAAGCCGGTAGGACTTGAGGACTCTAGACAAAAGCTCCGTACGTCCTTCGTAGTCGCCAGGAAATCTTTACAAAACTACGCTATTCTATCCCCAAGTCGCAGCATGCCGACCACGACTCCGCGGCCGAAGGGAGCCTACAGTATAACGGGCCCTAGTAATCTGCAGTGCAACGGTTACGCCTCACATCCCTGACAAAAGCATACTAATTAAAGTAGGAGCAAGGGCAGTGCATCACCAACAAGGACCGCAGGATCTAGACTGCCTAGCCGACACTATCACTCAATAGGCGTCCGTAACCGCGATGCGGATAGGCAAGGCCTCACCATTTTTTGCCAGGGCCTCCATCTGAGATCCCAGCTTATGCTTCGCTTGTCGTTCTAGACGTTTTCCAGCCTGGAAAGATCGGCCAATGACTGGGGACCGGGCCTTCATCCTGGTACAGTACTCGGCCCCCATGGTGCCAACTAAAGATAATATGCACATGGATTAGGGCTGGGGCAATAAAATGTACTCCGGAGCAGCTTCCTGCGGCATTTTGGGCGTTCAAGCCCACCATTAGTTAACTTATTCGCTCGCGTAGTGAGTAATAGTGGCTTCCAGGCTAGCCTGAAACCAAGGCTGGATCAATCCTGAAAGTGGGCCGTCATTTATTGGACCTCATCCTCCGCCATGCCTATCCAGGCCTCGCGCGTCGAGTCGCCTTGGGATTGGGGTTTTCGAAGACGCCCCTGACGCCCGACCAGTCGCCAGAACAAGGCTGGGGGCGGGGTCCTGGGCCTGGGCCTGATTTGTTTCAGCGGTGTGCTCGCTTGCTGGCTCAGTATTATGATGTGCCGCACAGCAGATTTTTGCCCCTCGTCCGTCTAGAGGTCGACTCTCTAAGAACCCGTTTGCCCGGGTACCTTTGGGATCCTGTTAGCACGATGAAACTGGCGGCCCCGCCCGTCGAAATGAATTGAAATGGCCACTTATCGGAAATCATTCGGGGTTTTACAGTCCTTGGTCGGCTGTGGACGTTTGACGTGGTCTGGAAGTGCCCAAATATGTAGAGACCCTACGAGGTACGTAGGCCAGATATCTCGCCCCGTCCCGTCCCGCTTGACGTAAGCGGTTCCAACATTACAAAGACTTTTGTGTGAAAGATGAAATCATACACCCAATGGCCTGTCTGAGTCTGTAGGGTTAAGGTGAACTGTACGACTCCGCTCTCAGCAGCATCTCTTGTATACAATTGGGCTTGGCAGTACCATAATACCATGAATACATCAATTACATCAATTACCTCAATCAACATCAATTATGTCAGCTACTACTTGTATCATTTGTTGCTCTATTTACGGTGATAATTGTCAAATTGTCATCTTAGAGAAGTGATTATCGATGGCAAGTGTGATGCTATATGTGCAGTCTGACAATTATTAACTGACACCCATTGTCCTGCTTTTCTAGGGTGGCTTTCGTAGTTTTAAAGAAAAATTGTCATTTAGAACATGAAAAAAAAAATTAAATAAAATAAATAATTGATTAATTAAAATAAAATAAAATAAAATAAGACTGTTCATAAGAGCATGCATTAGGTAGAATGATAATCCAAGGCGTTGGAAAGTTGGATCTACGTAGGTTGACGGCTATCATGTACAAAAAGGGTATCGTTTGGTGGAAATCATTAAGACGGCGTTTAATAACCACGTTGGACCAATCACAAAGCTGGCAAATAGCAAGCATTATCTGGCGGATGATACATCCACCGCGGATGAAGCTGCAACGAGCATGGAGTAATATGGCCAGGATGCCGTGAGGTAATGACAAGAGTAGTTGACTGGGGGAATATGGCAATAGAGACTTTTGAAGGATTAGGCCAGATGTAGAGTAGATCGAGTGTCTGTGAAGAGAAGTAGTGGTAAATGGAGCACTTCCTGACATCGCAGCGGATCACACCTATTAAAGACGAGATGGGGATTCTTGGAAGGAGCAGTAGATGCTGCCAGATATCCTCTAGAAAACTACTGCCGGCTACTTTTTCAAACTGTTCAGATACTTTAATCTTATTGAAAGAGAAGAAATTATACTCTCTTATCCGAGACCAACTTTTCCGGGTATCGTAGCCCATGCATGCACACCCAAACGAAAACCTCAAACGCCAGACAGGAGAAGGTCTAAACCTCATCTTGGTGCAAAGAAAAGGAGAAGATATATAGTACAGTAATCCACAACCACCGACACAACTGATACCCAGATAGTCAGTCCAGCAAAGAGCAGAAAAGCAAAAAATCTCCGAAGAACACCATCACCCATAAGATGCGAGATTTAACAGTATGCATTTGCTCTCCTCTCCCGAGTCAGGGCGGCGACCTCCTTGCGTAGCCGCTCATTCATTTCCTGCAGCTCCTGCATGTATGTGATCGCATTGCTCAGGATCTCGGATTTTTTCAGCGACGCCGGGGACTTGACGCCATTACTGTTTGAATTTGTCGACGAGACGGCCTTCGACACACCGGACGTCTTGACGGACATGGCCTTCTCCAGAGCAACGAACTTGGCGTTCATGTTTGTGCGGTAGCGCTTCTCGATGATGTTGTGAGCGGCGCGCTTGGCGGCGTTGCGGCCACGGGCGGTGTTTTCATCACCGTTTGTCGCGTTTGCGGTTCGGGACCTGCGGCCGGTCGTTGTCGTTGTTGGTCGTGGTGGTGGAGAGGGCTGCTGTGGTGAGAGTTCGGGAGAGGAGTAGCGACTCGACGAGTCCGAGATCATAGAGGCTTTGCGTTTGGGTTGCTGAGACTGGGTGGAGCACGGGTTGATCGTGGTCTGCGGCTCGGTCTTGATGTTCATGGGCATGGCCATTGGCGAGCGAAGGTCGAGTGTGGAGGCAGACGGAGGCGTCGAGGCCATGAAGTTGTTGGGCGAGAAAGACTGGTCGTCGCTTTCTTGGTCCTATCCATATCCCGTATTAGCATACGACGAGACACAAGTATTCTTCCAATATAGGAAAATATACGAAGACATAGTAAGACATAGGAAGATGGAAGACTTACAGAAGAGAGCGACTCGTCATGCGAGACGGTGAACCCGTTGATGTCCGTCGGGGCAGCAAAGAAATCGGCCGGCAGCTCCTTTGCATCCCAGAGCATGTCGTTGGGGATATCCAGAGGGAACGGCTCGGGGATCATAGTGTTGAGGGAGAAGAGGTCGATGGCGCTGTCGTAGGACCAATTGGCCGACAGGGGATCAGGAGACATGTACGCCATGAGCTGATAGCTGGTTGGGTCGCGGATGGCAGGCGACAGCAACTGTGGGCGGGAGCCAGAGAGTTAGGCCGGGTCAGGTCGTCGAGTAATCTGGTCGTCCAATCTAGTCGTCTAAATGGCAAGACAAGCTAAGACAACCTTGAGATGATGGAATGATGAGATGTTGAGATGTGAGTTGATAAGATGAGATGCGATGCGATGCTGTGGCGATGTATGAAGACGGCGGATGGAAAGACTCTTTGTTTATATAGCAGATTCGTTCCCGACACAGCACCCGAGCGACCAGGAAGGAGCCGTGATGGCCATTGGCAGCAGATGACAATCTCTGCGCGGTGACTTGCTCGGTGCAGGGCAGCCGAAGTCACCCCAGCCGGATGCTGGACATCCAGATGGCGTCTGCTAGTGCTAGCAGATTCGAAGTGGGCATCGGCCGGGTCCGAATGGGGACGTAGTTCGAACAATGGGAAAAAAAATTGGGAAAAATAGGGAAAAATAGGAAGCCCTGCCCATTTGGGACCAGCCTGCCTATTGACAGGAGTGGAGCGGCGGACCGATCGTGGATCCCTCGATTCGTGTAACGGCCAGACTCTAGAGTGTCGACTCGCAGCCTGACTGGTCTCGGCCGGGTCTCGGGCCCGATACAACTCTGGCTTTACTCATGGCCCGGGGTGCGCTCACACTGAGAGAAGTGGGATCAGTGGGATCAGTGTTGTGTAATCGCCAAATCCTGGCTGGTCGATGACCGACGGTGGTCTCGTCTGGTTACACAACTGCGAACATTTCGAACATTTCGAACATTTCGTCTTCGAAGGCTGGCTCGCCCATCTTCCTTGCCGCATTCTGACATCAACAGGAACCCGTTTTTGCAAGCACATCGGCGCCCTCCGTCGCCAACGTGGTCGTGGCCTGACGGATACAGAGTCTCCCGCATCACCTCACCGGTCATCTGCCACGCTCAACTCGTCATTTCTGGACGGAAGGCGGTTCCAGTCGCGGTGGAGCTGGACCCTGACTGGCCGGATATAATCATATCCGGTCGCAGCCGTTGCAGGTCTCGGCGTCTCAGCCTGTTTGCTACCGCATACCGCGTCAGTTTGCCTCAGTATGCCTGTTGTGTCTGTTATGCCTCATATGCCTAGTTAGCCCCAGTTGCCTCATCTGTCTTCATCCTATGCTCAGCCATGCCAGCCATGCCGGCAAATACCAGCCATTGTTCAGCAAGACAGGAACCAGGACAACGGATGAGCAGTCTAGAATCACTGGTAGGCGCTTGCAGGTTACGTAAATCGCATCCTGTCTATTTTTCGGCCACTCAGAGGTTCCGAAAAACAGAGGTCGCACTCTGGAAACCACATCCCGCCGTTAGACTAGTGGTAGTTACTGCGGAGACGACGATCTGCCGTCGAGAGCCCCGTTGACACCTGCACGGGTAAATTACTGCAGAAGCTGCTGCACCAGTGCCTCATCTGCCGCTCCTAAAAAAATACCAAAAAAGAAAGGGGACAACACGGGAATTCTTCACGCATCGCCTGCCGAGCTCTTCGGTTGCAGACGGTGAGTCTAAAAGATACTGCAGATCGCGCAGAAGCTGACCCCTCTGACCTTTCTAGGGGTACCTGCGCCGTGAAGGCTGCAGCGTCCCATCGGAGCGAAGCGACCGGAGCTTTCCCCGCGCTAGACATTCTCTCAACGTTGAATTCCGATCCAACCCTAGTCTCGCGTACGCGCGGGCCATGGGTTGCCGCCGGATGGGCGAACCGAGCCGAGCGTCTCCATCAGGGTCAGGCGTATCCGGGTGATCCGATCGTCGATTCGAATAGAGGTCCGTCGATGGAGGTCACCTGGTCGCGATTCTTGGTCTCCGTGGCTGGTGTTGGCAGTCGAACTCGGTCGTCCATTCTCCGGTACAGAACCGACCTACACCCCGCGCAGAGGAACAGATCAGAGCTCAGAGGGATCAAAGAGATCAGAAAGATCAGAAAGATCAGTCCATGCGATCGAACATAGAGCGATTCGGTCAGTCCAAGTTGATCGGTCGATTCCAGTCCACGCAGAGGTCGCGATGGCTCTTCCCGTCGAGAATGATCAGTTGGCCGGCCTAGGTAGTCGGACTGGTGATTCCAGTTGAGATGAACAATTGACTATGCTAGAGCAGTCGAGCTGATCATCCACTCCAGAGTACCTGGCCAGAGGCCCTTTCTCTCGCTCCGCCCGACGATCGCGGGGCTGGCGGTCGCAAACAAGTTGTGTCATGCGTATCGGCCCGTCTGGGCGACAACGCGTTGTTCGATCTCGCCGGTTGAGACTTGACGGCCAGGATACGGCCAGAATAAGAGGGACCGACTCCTAAATATATGGCCAAGGCGACCAACCGGTCGGGGTTTGTTGCGGGGAACGGGCTTTGCTATTCATCGTATGTTCGACAGCCTTATAGATTTGATCTGACTTGCTATGCTTGGTCAGCATCGTCTGGCTAGACTGGATGCAGACTGGATGCAGATGGACGCAGATGAATGCACTAGATGGATCCGATATGTTGGTCATCGCCATGTCGTGAGGGCGCGTCTGTTGACAGACGGGTAGGAGGTATTTTGAAACAGAGTGGAATAAAATAATGAATAAAATAATGCAGGAATTTTCATATGATGATTAATTATGCAATTATGTCATCGGGAAGATTCGGCCCACTCCCAGACTGGCCCGGTGTGTTTCGGCCAATCAGCAAGTTCCAAAGCTCAGCTCGGCCGAAAGTTCCGGATGAGCTCAATTCGGCGTCAACGGGGCACGTTCGGAGATTCGCGCTCCTTCAAGCCATTGAGCCTTTGACTCGTGAAACCAAATTCAAGAGGAGAGAGTATTATTCATTGGCTGGGCAAAATTCTAATTACATAAGAGAGTCGGGATTGGGATATCATTACGGGAAAACACAGTCAAATCAGAAGAATCGCTCTCGTCACACGTCGCCCTGCCTCACACAGTATCGGCCGCAGCCTCCACTGTTCGACGAATTGAGGTCTGGCCTGGCCTCGAAAGTTTTGAAGCCCGCCATGGGCAGTCATTTCAACCTCTAAGCCGCCGGCACGCCACCCGTGCCGAAAAGTTCCATGTGCACACGGCTCTGGTCCACGCCCCTGGCCACAAGCGCCTTCTGTGTATCGAGCATGAACGCCGTCGGGCCACAGATGTAGTACTCGGTCTGCTTGTCGCCAAGGAAGAGATCCTCGTCGGCGATCTTGGATAGATCAACGCGACCCTTGTATGTGTAGTTCTCGCCCTGCTTGTCAGACTCGGTTGGCGCGGTCAGGAAGTACGTTGTTTTGAGGTTGGGGAGGGACTGCAGGTGTGCTTGGAAGGCACGCGATGCGGAGGTGTGTGCGCCGTGGATGAAATGTACAGGGCGGGTGCTGGATTCGGCGGTGCGCAGCGTGTTCACCATGGATGTCATCGGGGTGAGACCGACGCCAGCGGAGATCAGGACAAGCGGGCTTGAGGCGGCGGGATCGGCGAGGTGGAAGTCGCCGTAGGGGTGGGTGAGCTTGACAATGTCGCCGACATTGATACTGTCATGGAGGATGTTGGAGACGTAGCCGGGGTGTGCGGGCGCGGACGGATCAGAGGTGTCCAGACCAGAGTCCTTGCGCACACTGATTCGGTAGTAGGTTGGCTTCGGCTGGTCGCTGAGCGAGTACTGGCGGCATTGCGCGTGGTTGAGTTGCGGCACCGGCACCTGGATAGAGACGTACTGGCCCGGCAGGAAAGACGGTAGGGGCTTGCCGTCCACGGGCTCGAGGTAGAACGAGGTGATGACGTCCGACTCGGGCTCTTTACGAGCGACACGGAAGTCACGGAAATCAGTCCAGCCGTCAGCGGCCTTGTACAACTCGGCCTCCTTGCCGATCATGATGTTGGCGAGCTGCCAGTACGCAGCCGCCCAGGCTTCGAGCAGCGGAGGCGTGAGCGCGTCACCGAGCACCTGGCCCATTGCTTCGATAAGGAACTTGCCGACGATCTGGTACCCGTCGGGCTGGATGGCAAGCGAGGCGTGCTTGTGGCAGATGCGCTCGACCGCCGGTGAGAGGACCCCGAGGTTGTCGATATAGCTCGCGTACGCGAAGAGCGCGCCCGCAAGCGCCTGCGGCTGGTGGCCGTGGACCTTGTTGGAGACATTGAACACGGTTTTGAGCTCGGGGTGGGCATTGAGCATGTTGTCGTAGAAGACCTTAGTAATGGTGGTGCCATGCTCCTGCAGCACAGGCACAGTGGCCTTGATGAGCTGGATTTGTTCGGGAGAAAGGGACATGATGACGGTTGTCTGTCTTGTCAGATGAAGTCTGAAGATATTCTTAGGAAGAACAAGTATCGTCAGACCAGAGGCAACCGGCCGTATTTATACTGCTGTCCTGCTGTCAATGTCGGGAGTATAGAATTTTCTGCAGGGCGGACTTATCCCGGCATTCGCCATTTGGTGGGAGCATTTCCGCGGGTGATTCGATGATCGATGGCGTGGTCCCCGCGAGATTTCTCCGCGGAGTGCAGAGCCCAGGGCCAATAGGCTATTTGCCATTATTGAGCCTGGCAAGATCTTCACAAACTGTCGAGTGTCAACATCAACAACATCAACAACAACGACGACGACAACGAACCAGCGGGGCCTCCAGAAGGTGATAATGCACGACCCCTGCTAGAAGCGGGGAGCTTGAGCGCGATAGAGTTGGCTCGATAGTGGTTATGCACGCCAACTGGCTGCTGCAACAACCTTATCAGCGGGCACCGACGAATCGCAGGACGGCAGTTATCTATATCGACGCGCTGCTGTTGGAGGCGATGCTACGGTATACCGGGGTCGTCGCCAATGTACGACCAGGGCTCACGGCGCATGCCATCCGCGGTCTCAACGCTCACGTCAGCCGAACTGAAGCCGCAGAGCCATGGCGAAGAGTTGGCAGGCCCGACCGATGAAAGAGCCTCAAGACCAGCTCTTGACACCTAGACCGTCGGTCATGACGTCGCAGACAGCTCCAGCGTCGAGCGCGGGGTATAAGATGGCAGCGGAAACGGGAGCCTGCCTCGTTGGACCGTCGCAACGATAGACGGCCTCCAGTGATTCTTAGATGACTATCCATTGAATCTGAGCTCTACAATTGGCCTCTACATTGAACTATACATTGAACTATACATTGAATCTACATTGAACTCTACATTGAATCTACATTGGACTCTACATTGGACTCTGCATTGGACTCTACATTGAACTCTACATTGAACTCTACAATTGAGCTCTACATCTGAACTCAACAATGCGCGCCCGTATCCCAAGCATCTTCAAGCCCTGGGGAAGGCAGGAGACCCAGGGCGATACGCCCGTCGTGCGGCGCAACCGAAACCAGCTGCCGATGCTGCATCTCGCCGACACGACGCGCAACAATTTTATCGCCACGACTGGCGAGTTCGTCGGCACGTTTTTGTTCCTGTTCTTCTCCTTTGCTGGCACCCAGGTCGCCAATACGCCGAAACCGGTCGAAGGGGCGCCGCCGAATACCGATGCGCTGCTGTACTCAGCGCTGGCGTTTGGGTTCTCGCTCATGGTGAACATCTGGGCGTTTTACCGGGTGACGGGCGGGCTGTTCAATCCTGCTGTACGCTTGCCGTCTGCTACCGGGTGAACGGGCCGCCGGTGCTAACGTTCGATCGCGTCCAGGTAACCCTAGCCCTCTGTCTCGTCGGCGGGATGCCTGCCTACCGCGGGCTGTTCGTCTTCGCCGCGCAGATCGTCGCGGGCATCGCGGCGGCCGGCGTAGTCAGCGCCTTATTCCCAGGGGATCTCAATGTCTCGACGAGACTTGGAGGAGGCGCATCCATATCGCAGGGTTTGTTTATCGAAATGTTCCTGACCGCGCAGCTCGTCTTTGTCATCATCATGCTGGCGGTCGTCAAGCACAAAGGGACGTTTCTTGCACCGGTGGCGATCGGAATCGCTTTCTTCGTGACCGAGATGATTGGTACGCTTCCCCCTGATACCGTTCCCAGCGCATTTCGGCTAATGCATTCGGCAGGCGACTACTACACCGGGGGCTCCCTGAACCCGGCGCGGTCTCTCGGACCGGACGTGATCAACCGCAGCTTCCCGGGATATCATTGGATCTACTGGGTCGGCCCGCTGCTCGGATCGCTGCTGGCCTGTGGTTTTTATTACTTCCTCACCTTCTTCTCGTATGAGAGCGTCAACCCGGGCCAGGACTTCAACGAGTGGGAGGCGAAATGGGGTCCGGGACCGACCTCATGGAATTCGTCCATGCGCCAGCCTTCGTACTCGGACACGGCCACGCTGAATCGCGGGATGTCGCCACGAGACGGTCGGGCTGCTAGAAACGGGAATGGGAATTGGAACAATGCCCATGGTGCGCACGTTCCTCCGCCGCCGCCAGGAGAAGAGCAGGTGTAGCAGGTGTAGCTGCTGTATGGTCGTGACTTTTGGCTAGGAATCTGGCTGGGTCGGGAATATTGCTTTCTATGGTGCGCTTGCTTCTGTGAATGCTTGCTGTGGTAATGCTGCTTGATATGGTTCTGGTGATAATGCATGTAATCCCTGACATGTTGATCCTGCCCATATTCGTGATACTCCGTAGACGCTCCGACTCGCTCCTGAAGGCATTCCCGCCCCATCCCCCACTCCCCGGCGCCCAATAATGAGGCCTCGCCGTCACTTAGTCTCACAGCCCTACCAATCTCCTTCGCCCATGAGACACCAGGTTACAAACCGTGGCTCGATCAGCGCCGATCCCTGGAGCTCCTGGCTTGGCATCTCCTTAATCGTGGAGTTGGAGTTCCGACCCATCGCGAGACCCGTCGCGCCTCCTTGACTCCTTCCCTCCTCTCCTCCCCTTCGCCATCTTCATCTCCGTTCACGCTGCTCATTTGAGCATCGTATCGACAATGGGCAAGCAAACAGACGTTCGCCCGCCCTCGCCGGGCTTGGGCGACACCTACGACCAGCAACTCCTCGCCAAATTGGGGTACAAGCAGGAACTGCGCCGGTCGTACTCGACGCTGCAGATCTTCGCCATCGCATTCAGCATCATGGGCCTGGTGCCATCAATTGCGTCCACGATCCCGTTTTCGTTGCCTGCCGGGCCGGCGGGCATGGTTTGGGTACGCCCTCGACCTGTCTATCTCTATTGCTGCACTATTCGCTGTCTGTCCTTGCGCAATATGCTAAGTCTCTGTTTTTTATAGGGCTGGCTCACTGCCAGCATCCTCATCTTCACCGTCGGGCTGGCCATGTCGGATATGGCGTCATCTATGCCGACGGCCGGCGGGTTTTACTGGTGGACGCACTACTTTGCAGGCAAGAAATTCAAGCGACCGCTGAGCTTTCTGGTGGGATATAGCAATACGCTCGGATTGA
Organism: Aspergillus foveolatus; assembly: GCF_047715535.1. NCBI lineage: Eukaryota > Fungi > Ascomycota > Eurotiomycetes > Eurotiales > Aspergillaceae > Aspergillus > Aspergillus foveolatus. The sequence continues at coordinate 123,321 of NW_027396082.1, read as the reverse complement.
TTGGGGGCATTTGCTCGGTTGATTGTATTCCTTCCCCGTCCGAATTCTCGTTTCCCTGCCATTTTGGGGCTCGGAGGGTCATGTACAGGTGCTGACAAGTGACTGACGAATAGACACGCTCTCGCTGCTTATTCTCGCCTGCATCTCGATCGCGCGCGACGGCTCCTGGTCTGCCAGCAACGGGACAATCTACGGCCTTTACGCCGGCCTGATCCTCGTCCACTCCGTCGCCACGATCGTCACGAGCAACATCATGCCGCGCATCCAGACCGCCTGCATCTTCATCAACGTTGCCCTCATCATCGCGACCGTGGTCGCATTGCCCGTCGGCAAGGTCACTCGCGGCGGGACTCTTAACTCCGGCTCTTTCGTCTTTGGTCACGTCGACAACCTCTCCAACTGGCCGACAGGCTGGAACTTCGTGCTGGCATTCATGTCCCCCATCTGGGCGATTGGCTTCTTCGATTCCTGCGTGCATATGAGCGAAGAGGCGAGGGATGCGCCCAAGGCCGTGCCCCGCGGGATCCTGTTCAGCGCGGGGAGTGCGTGCTTGTTGGGCTTTCTGGTACTGAGCGTCCTGGCCGCGGTCATGGATCCGAATGTCGCCAATACGGCGGGGACTGTCTTTGGGCAGCCGATGGCTCAGGTACACTTCCTTTTCAGTGATGGTTTGGATGTGACAAGTGTGCTGATGATGGGCAGATCTACTATGATTCTCTCGGCAAACGTGGCGCGCTAGGCTTCATGGCCGTGCTGATCCTTATCCAGTTCCTGATCGGGCTGAGCTTGGTACGTCGCGTGCGCTGCTGCTTTTCCAAGCTCCATATACCCGTTTATCTTGCCTAACAAGTCGAATACAGATCGTAGCAGCCTCCCGCCAAGTCTTCGCCTTCAGCCGCGACTACGCGCTCCCCTTCTCCCCCATTCTACGCAAAATCACCTCGCTGAACGGGCAACCCCAACCGATCAATGCGATCGTCTTTCTAGGCGGGATCTGCGTGATATTCGGCCTGCTGGCGCTGATCAACAGCGTCGCAGCGAACGCGCTGTTCTCGCTCTTTGTCGCCTCAAACTACGTGGCTTGGGGCACGCCGATTCTGTGCCGGCTCGTCTGGAGTAAGAGGTTTATCCCGGGGGCGTTCTATACTGGCCCGAAAATCAGTGGCATTATTGCCGGTATCGCGGTGGCATGGCTGAGCTTTGGCTTGTTGTTGAGCATGTTTCCAACGGTCAAGAATCCTGGACGTAAGTGCCGATCCATTTCATTTCTCTCTTTTCAGCGACTGGGCTGCGGGCTATGATGCTAATGGATCTTGGGCTGGATACAGCCGCAGAAATGAATTACACCATTGTGATTAATGGGTTCGTCTGGATTGCTAGCATGCTGTATTATGCGGTTTACGCCCGCAAGGTCTTTACTGGGCCGAGGGTAACCCTTGCCGAAGGAGAGGGTGTCTCTTCGTCATTTATTGGCACGCAGGCGGAGGCAGAAAGGGAGGTGAACAACGAGAAAGAGGTCGGTACAGATACATCCCCGGCTGGAGGATGGGATACAGCGCAGCAACAGACCGTGCAGACAGAAACGGAGGCTGTCTAATGACCGAAAACCGAGACTGTACATCTGATAGAGTGAAGATAGTTAAACCGACCCTGTGATAACGCACTGGAATGGAATAGAGATACTCTCACGCGAGGCGGCTCTAGAAGTAGCAAGCCATCTCGAACTCATCAACATCATTGCCCATCGTCCAGGGAGGAAGGTCCTGCAGTATAGGTTCAGGTGGGAGGAGCTGCGAGGGTAGGACTGTGTCTATGTTGTGACATTATTGACCGGCAGTGGCTGGTCTTCATGTACGCTTAAAGCAATGAGTACGCACACCGGTCAACATGGCAAGCATACTCTGCCCGGTTGGAACGTCCATGCCACGCAGGCCATCGACAGCCGGTCCGCAGTAGACTCATTTGCCCGGCCAACATACGAGGCGCTCTTTACTGGCGCTCCATTCGTCTTGATATATTTCCATGGCGCCACCGAAACAGGTAACGGTAACCCTCCAACACATGCCTCCCTCCTTATGGTCTCTCCCCAGCATCCAGATTGGAAATCTCTTGAGGATACGTAGATTATCCGGTGTATACTGCTTCCTCTTTAAAGTCAATCTACTTTGACATCCTTATCTCGAGAAACCGCCGCAGCACGAGCCTTATGGCCATTGGAGGTTCGAGGAGTAATCGCAAATAAGGCTCTCGATCACGTTTCTCTCATTGACTGGGCTTGACCAGAGTAAATCAGCCCCAACAGAATGAACGGAGTAGGTATCAAGACCCTTATGCCATACTGGACGTTCGTACGCCAATCAAGCCAGGCACTACACATAATTGCTGGGTGCGGTATCTGAGAATCCCATCCATCATGCCCGTCGACTTTACTAGCAATCAATCCATAGACGTCTTCATGAACCCTTATGGGCTAGTCTACCAGCTTTGCATCTAATCTCGGCGGCTGCAAGTCTTGATCAAGTTGATGTTTTAGGTGACTTGTGATTGATATGTATTCGTGAGACATTAGACATGGAGATATGCATTTATTCTATTACAGCGGAGTACCTGACTCCTAAATGCCTCCAATACACAGACTAGATATCTTCCTTCTCACTCGTTCGCATCGCCTTTCTCAACCTCCATCTTGGTCCGCGTACATACACAAGACCAACCAACGGCATAACGACGGCCATGTTCAACCCAAGAAGCGTAAAGGACCATCCCCAGCCCATGCTCTCCAGCATGGAGTCAATAACCGCCGCAAAGAGCGCCCCCAGCCAACATCTCACTAGATCAGCCGCTCCCTGTGTTGCCACAGCCTGAGTCGGATAGAGATCAATGAGGAGCGTGTATATGATTCCCAACAGCGGAGTTCCGCTCAAACCGATGAGCGCTTGCAGTGCCAATGCGGCCGCAAGGGACTGGCGGGTTTGGACGATCCAACCGTACGTGATTAGCGACAAGGAAGCCAAGAGCGCAAACGGCGCTGCGACTTGGAGCCTGGCGACTTCGTACGGAAATTCCGCGTCTGCCGCTTTATGTAGATCGGCGTCTTTTAGTGCCTGGGCCTGATGTCTCTGGATCCTGCGGTAGTTGATATCGAGCAGCCTTCCGCCAATTATTGACCCAATGCAACCGGCAATCCCGTAAGGGCTATGGAAGAGCGATGCCGTCAGCAATCTTCCATGAATATTTTCTCAGAAGATAGAAACGAGGGGTTGCTTACAGGAATGAGAACCCGACCGATAGCGTATCAAGGCCGTACAGACTGCTATAATAACTCCCGGTGGTTGCCCACATGGCTGTGACGCCCGAGTAGAACAGACTGGTGAATACGACGAGGATCAGGGCGTCCTTTTCAGCGAGGATGGTAAATGCCCTTAGTACCTCCGCAGCACCAATGCGTCTCTGCGGCGAGGCCGCTGAGCGGCCTTGCTGTGTGCGTGAGCGCTTGTAATCAGAAACGTGTTGCAAAGATCGCTGGATGTTCTGCACCACAGTCCGCCTCCACCAGCCTGCTGGCTCAATAGAACCATTTCCAACGATACTGCGAGCAGTCTCAGGGATAATAAAAATGTACGCAAGCAAAGCCGCACCGCTGCCGATGGCCAGGAACCAAAAGATGCTCCTCCACCCAAAACTCGGCTCCAAGAGGCCCCCGATCACCGGGCCGAATGCAAACGCGCCCATCACACTTCCCTGCAACGGACCGATATATCGGCCTCTTTCCGCGGGCGATGAGATATCCGCTGCGACAGCGAATCCGAATGGAATTGCGCAGCTGCTGCCCAGACTCTGTAAGCATCGGAGGACGATGAGGGCGATGTAGCTGTCCTGGGCCGCGAGCCCGATATTGGCCACCGTATAGAGCGCGAGGGTGAACATCCACGCTATGCGGCGTCCTTGGAGATCAGAAAGCGAGGACATCAGCGCTGGCGTGATACCCTGGACGAGCGAGAAGACGGTGACGAGCAGGTTCATCTGCGTCGTGGTCACGCCGTACTCGGCCTGCAGGATGGGCAGGACGGGGAGCACGATGTTCGTTGCAATCATGGTAATGACCATGGCGATGCTTGTCAGACTGATGATGAAGATTTTCCCATGGGTGCTTGTAACGCAGTAAGGCTCAGACACCGCAGTCACAGTGGCTGACGCTGCAGCCTTGGTGCTGGATTGGTGGCCATGAACAGCCGGCTGGCTGGACAGGTTGTCATGATCGAGCACATGCATATTGATGTGGATATTGGTGTTTATAGATGGTTCCTGGCGTCCCGCTGGGGAGCTGGGTTTCCTGCATTTCTTTCAAATGCATAAGGGGCCAGGCTGCTTGCTGATATAAGTACTTGAAAGCATTTTTTGCTGACGATCCATGCCCCTGGGAATTGGGCGCGAAAAAAAAAAATATAAAAAATTTTTTTTTCATTCCTATAACTTAGCCATTGGATAGACGTTCCATGGATGCGATCGGATTAGTCTCGGGGTACCTGATATTGCCGTTTCCGGTTGGAAGATATACGGTTCCAAAGCATATTGCTTGGATCTGTCGCATGGTCGCCACTCATTAAGCTCAAACTTGTGGACACAATCGGGATGTGCGAGCTTTTCCCGCGCAGGCCAACGGACCCTTGGGAGACTCCCGTCCAGAAATGAAGCCATCCATGGGTAGCGATACCTTGTGGTGTCTAGGTATACGACAGTGCGTCCTGAATGTCGGCCTGACGCGAGATAGCTTGCTGATAGAGCATTAGACCATTTGAGTTTCTTAAAAATTCTCACCATACGCCCACTTTAACAATATTGGACAGCTACAGAAGCCTGCCATCAAGGAACCTCAGGGCAGATAGTAAACTGCCATCAGCATTTAGGGTTAGCGCCATACAGCGTAAGAATTAGCACTCATTGGGCTGTCTCTGACCTACTTTCAGCGTGCACTGTTCTTAGTATAATCTTTCTCAGGTCTCCTAATATCCATAATATATGCTATGACTGTCTTCTTAATGCCCCTTGAAGCTCGGTAACAATATAGTATCAAAGCAGGTTTACCTAACTATATCGGTATTGGGGTACGGGAGCTACCTTGTTTGTACCGAGCTTATACCGACGGCTAGGATATATAAGAGTCTGGGAGCGGTACCACGAGATCAACCACCAGGAATCCTGAAGAATAAAGTCTGATACTGATAATCTTGGTAAAATTGGTATATGTTTAGAGAATAAGAGCAACTAGCCGAAGGCAACTCAGTGAGACAACTATATCGGCGGAACATTGAAGTCTCTCATAACCTAGGCAATCGTAACCGGTAACTGTAAAGCAGGAACTTGGATAGGAAAGCGTTATATGACTCTGAAAATAACGACAATACGACCCATCATGATGCAAAAATATGCAGAAATACCAATTGAGTCATGTAGAGTTGACGGCAGGACAGGCGCAAGTATTGCGCTTTGCGCAATGTTTGAGTGGTTCAAAGATGGAAAAGTATAAGGGAAAGAAGAGTATATCCTGGCATGATACTAGCTTAGATATCAAGCTAGGCCTGTTATTATATTAATTATAGTATTATTCTCTCTCAGGCGGTTGAATGAATGGTGTTGGTACGAAAGGGGTATTGTGGTTATAGTTACCTATCTGGGTGAGGCTCAGGTTCATAATGCCTCTTCGTTAGCATAGCCAATCCTTGGGATTTCGTAGGCTTTCGAGCATTCAGACTTCCATTATCTTTGCCGAATGGCCGTCAAGCCAGAGATCCTGGAGCTATCCATAGAGATTGTATTATAATGCATAGCCGCGACGCGGCATCAAGGCAGCCCTGAGTAGGGTAATTATATATAGTCAAGCAAAAGCTGCAAGACTTGCGACTACGTCATCTATAGTGTGGGATTGACCGAACCAGTATCTCAAGCAATGTGCCTACCTAACACTGCCTCGTTGCAGTATGACAGCAGACGAGGTCGGGGCAATGACATCGACGAGCATCGATCACTACAAATATAATTACGAATCAGAAAGACCGAATTGAGGTAAGGATCGTTAATTCATACTCGTGCCCAACCGGACTGGAAAATAGATTGTATGTATACATCGCACGAACGGGGTTGTGTAGTATGCAATTTACATCAAAGATAGGCGACATCAATCATTATGTACCAGTGTACCCGTATCAATGCTCACTCATGATCTCCGTCCTCCAGACATTAGATTCATCTTTTATCGCGGTATGTGCTAGAAATAACATGCTGTGGCTGTCGTGCACTCAGACTCGCTTTACAGGGCAGCAACAACGCCCATGACGCCCATGATCCCGGCAACACCCATGAACGGGGTCGCGTAGGCGGCGACATCGTCGGAATCGGTCGGCTCAGAGTCATCGCCGCTCTGCGTGGCGCTCGCATCGTCCGTCGCAGAGGTGGTGACTTCCGTGGTGGTCGTGGTGGCCGAGCCATCGCTGCCGGTAGTGGTTGTCTCAACAGTGGTCGTCACGCTGTCAGTGGCCGAAGTGAGCGCATCGCTGACAGACGACGAGATACTGTCGAGAGCCGACGAGACGTCCGAAGTCGCCGTGGAGAAGAGACTCTCACCGACGGAGGTGGCAGAGCTCCAGGCAGACTCAGCGTCCGTCGAGGCCCCGGTCGCCCACGAGGAGGCGTCGGAGGCGACCGACTCAGCCCACGAAGAGACGTCAGTCGGAAGGTCGGTGAGGGAGTCGGTGGCGGACGCAAGGTCGGTCGAGATGGCGGTGCCGATATCCTCGGCGCCCGAGGTGATGTTGTCAACAATGTCGCCGACGTTGTCACCGATCGAGTTGTCGTCGTTGTTGTTGTTGTCCTGGGCGCGTGCCAGCGCGGCCAGGAGAAGGGTGGAGAGGAGGAGCTTCATTTTGTATGTGATGTGTTGTTGTAGTGGGTGTTTTGGTTATAAACGGGTGATGTGAATTCGATATATGAATTCGATCTTGGACTTTTGACTTAGATATGCGATTGGTAAAGAGATAACGATATGATACAGGCGAAGAGAGAAGGGGACCGGCTTATAAAGAGAAGGAAACACTGCGCCACTGCCCTGCCTGCCCTGGCCGGGGGCCCTGACCCAGTGCTGCCATCCTGAACAGCCCCAGTGGACCCTGGCAACGTCAGCCCAGCCGAATCTCAGTCGATCGGCAGGACTAATTTTAGTGTCGAATTTGCTGGAATCGCGCATTCTGACATTAAATGACGTGGTGCTCGCAAGCGACAGGGCTGGCCGAGCTCGCGATGGCGTCTATCCCTCCTTTTCCTCGCCATCTTCCTGCCAAATGAATGGTATACCGGTGAGTTTCGTAATAATACCGCGGTATTTTTAGACGGTCGCCTGCCAAGCGTAGGCGTTGGGGCACCCTGCGTGAACCATGGGACGTTGTGTAATGCACGTTTGCCATCTGTTGGTTGGGCCAGGAAGAGCCAGGAATCTGGCTGCCTAGTTATGCTGTGGTGCACTGCTGCGCTATGCAGCGCTGTGCAGTGCATGTGTTTGTGCGCCAAAGGCGGTCGGGTGCATCCGCCACAAACACTGCTCTTAATCCACACCCAAGCCACGATGACCCTTCATTTACACAAGCCAAGCCTGGCAGGCTACCAGTTTTCCAGGCCAGCCGAGCTGCCGAGATCGGGAATCCTGCCGCGAGATCATCTGAATCCTTTGTCAGATGCTGATGCTGATACATGGTTATGACGCGTCCTTGCTCGGCAGCCCTACGCCCAGACTAGTACTTTGCAACGAAAAAAAAGTAAGAGAAATAAAGGAAATAAGAAAAGACGAGAAAAGAAAAAAGATAAAATAAAAAAATAAAGTAAAGAAAAATAAAGGAAAAAGGAAAAAAAAAAAGAAAAAATAAAGAAAAAATAAAAAAAAAAAAAGAGTACCAACTCAATACTCGCTGCGCCTTTGTATAGATTTATTTGAGTATCATAGCGATAGTTACATCTCCTTCTCCCCCTTCCGTCTGGCCAGCGCCTTGATGATGCGCACCCCGTCCTCCACGGCCGTCCCAGCCCAAAACCTCCTTTCTGAATCCATCGTCGCCTCATGCAGCACATCGTCCGACTGTGGAGACGGCGGGTCGGTCGCACTAGTGTACACGCTGACTCGGTCGCGGAAGCGCACCCGGTGCTTCCCCCGCGGCGGGCTGCCGCCAGTGGACGCCTGGAGGTAGCCCTTGCGCATCGCATACCGCTTGGCTGACTCGCGCCGCAGCGTCGTGCTGAGGATCGTGCGCAGCCCGGTGCGTACCGCAAACCGCAGGCCCAGATACGCCCATTCGGCTACCAGGACGGTCAGCAGCAGCGACGAGACACGGACCTCGGCCATGTCGCCGCGGTACAGGTAGACGATGGCCGCTGTCGACAGCGTGCCCAGCCAGCTGAGCACCTCGAGGCCCTGCAGCGACGGGCCGATTGAGTCGGCGCGGATGGGCGGCGGCCGCTGGCACTCGAGGCTGAGCTTGAAGAAGTCTCCTCGCAGCTCCAGCCAGTTGTTCAGCAGGAAGCCCAATGCCACCAGCGGCCACGACGCTCCAAAGAGCGTGAGGTAGCCGAACTGCACGCACATCTCCAGGGTGTCCTCGTGCACGTTGTACTCGTCCGCATCAGCCTCGTTGCGGACCCGCGACAGGAACTCTCTTTCCTCGGGACTGTCAAGCAGCACCTGGTTCGTCGCCGACGAGACGCGCCGACGGCCCTGGACTGCCTCTTTTCTGCTCTGGTAGTCGCGCCATTTCTGCCAGACGACGCGCTGGACGTACGGGAGCACCACCTCCGTGCCGAAATCCACCACCTGGCCGGTCATGGACAGGTAGATCACTTCCTGCTGCAGCCGCGCAGCATCGACGTGGAAGTCCTGCTTCTCTGTACGGCGGGTGAAGTCCAGATAGGGCACGATGGTTGCGCCAAAGGGGACGTACACGAACGCCGTCAGGATCGTCGGCAGGAATGCGGTGATGAAGTGCATCACAAACTGCTTCGCCGTCTGCGCGAGGTCGTACTGATCTTGCGTCCGGTAATTCTCATACTTGGTCAGTCTCGTCGCGATCGAGGTCAGCAGCCCCGTGATGGAGGGCAGGCACAGCGAAAACACGATCGTAGGAAGGAACTCAAGGTACCCCTTCAGGGAGCCGGTATAGACCTCTGAAATGAATACTTCCATCGCAAAGGTGACGACGATCAGCCCTCCCAGCGCCAGACTGGCAACCGACGCGAACGGGATCAGCAGCAGCTGCCGCAGAAACTGCTTATACGGCGAGAACATCTGCACCATCTCGCCCGTGATCGGGTCTCGCACCTCCTTGTCCCACACATACTTGTTCCTCGTCACCTTCAGCACGCCAACCCCCTTGACCTGCCACCGCAGACTCAGATCCGTCTCGCGGATCTTCCAGTACTCTACAAACACCATCGCCCAAAGGCAGTTCCCAACGGCGAACGTGATCGAGTATGGTCCCATATACCACCACGTGACGGCGCCCCAGATGGCCGGGAACACGAGGAAGGACGAATACGACTGGATAAACGCAAAGTAAAAGGCCACCTTCTCCCCGAACAGCGACCGGATCGCATCCAGATCCTCCGCCGTCAAGAGCACCGTCCGGCTCCATTTGCGCAGTAACTCGGCATTCGCCGCCTGGTCGTGCAGCGGGAACGCCGAGGCGACGTGCTTCCATTTCCCGTGCTTCGGCGTGATATGGGCCCCGCCCAGTGTCTTCTTCCAGGTGACGGCGTGGTAGACCGATCGGAGGGCTTCGGCGGGCGTTTCGGCGTCGGCGATCGTCTCGTCGTCGCCGGCAGGGAGCTCGTGGATGATCCCGTATAGCCAGTCTTTGACTCGAGACTGATGCACCATTCGGCCCAGGTGCATCCGGGGAACACGGATGAAGACCAGGAGCGAGGCACCGTGGCCAGGACGGACCTGGGTTTCGAGATGGGCTCCTTCGAGGTCGCGGATGAGCGCTTCGAATTCTGCGAGTGCAGTGGACGTATCTTGTCCTGTTAGCGGCCATATCTTGGAGGGGATCGATCCGGAGACGTGTAGCTACCGAGATCCTCGAACTGGTAATGAACGACCCAGTCGACGCCGAAATTGTCCAGTTGGGCCTGCTCGGGCGGCCGGTAGTTCGGTGTGAGACTCATTGCATGGATGAACACTGATAAGACTGAACAACGGAAACAAAATAAATCATCAGCCTTTAATAGACGGTAAATGAGCGACTAATTCATCCAGGCACCCGTCAGTTTCATTAACCGCCGGATTTTGTTCCAGGCGCGCGGGCGTGTTGGAGAGAGTAGAGACGACAGACGACGGGGAAGGAGCGGCTGCGAGCAGGTTGGAGACAAGTGGGGTGTAGTCCTATTAATGCCCTTTCGGATTCAATAGTAGTCGGGAGAGGTGATTGTCGTTGGTTTATTCTTGGAAACCTGACATGGTGATTGCCCTGAATAGTCGTGCTACTCTGGCCAAACATCCCAATCCCCATCCACTCCATCCTGCTCGCTCTGCAGCCGGGAACCGGGGGCCAAGCTTGTCAGCCCTACAGGGCTCAGCCAATGCGAGCGAGCTGTCATGCGGTAGGTGGGTTCTCGGTTGTACGAGAGAGTACGGAGTAGAAGGACTGGCGCGAGGAATGTGGACTGCAGCTGATTTATTTTGTTGCCTGCGGAGCTATCGGATGCTCTGCTCAATAGTCAAGACAGATGGAGTACTGCCTGGGTTATGACTATATTGGCAGGTAACAGCTGGTCTTCTGCTCTTAGCCCTAAAAATTGTCCCATACCGTTGAAATCATTGCCCTCTGGATGAGAAACTTTGGGTCAGCTATGACTGCTCTATATGGAATGGTATCCCTCACAGACAATAGTTGCTTCCATTCAACCATTTTGAGAATCCTGCTGCCTACGCCTTGCATTTGGAGCTATACAAGGCTGTTCGCCGCATCTAGGTGGACCCTGGCTGTGGAGATGGGCATTTTTCCATCCAGTCAGAGGCCATATTGTCAATCAAGAATGGGGATCCTCACAGGCATCCATTTTGATACCCTCGATTGGCCCAGATTCAAAGCCTGGGATGAATTTAAGCATTCATGCGTTCCTGCAAAGAATATCACAATCAGGGTCCTTGATCCAGGCGGCTATAGGAGTAGGTCGGTTGCTGGTCTGCTTGAATAGCGCTCACTCAGCACCTACAAACCAAGCTTGTCCCGTCATACTACTCCAAAACCCTAATCCACACTCACTCTGTTTGACCTAACGCCAATGCCCTTGCTCACCACTCTCGCCGAACATATGGTCCGCCGGCTCTTTCCCGGCCAGAGCCTCGCCTTTGGGCTGAGTCTGTTCCTGTTCACATTCATGTTCATTCCGACGCTGGTTGTCCTCCTTGCTGTCGTCGTGTTCTTCCTCTTCTACTATCCACAACTGCGAAAGGGGTTATGACACTATTGACTGTAGGTCTATCTCGCTTCACCGTTTGCAAGGAGCCACTGACTCTGGTAGACTCTGAGCGTCGAAACGAGGACGTAAAAAGCGTGACGGTTACGACATTGCCTTGATTTGATCCGTCGACGTTAACGTCGAGCGACTGTATTATATTCCGCCTACCTGCACTCGTTACTTTCCTATGTCTATCATCTATTTATTTCCTATATTTATGAGCACTGCCGAAGTGTTCCAGGTTGGTTTGAGTCTTGTAATGATGACAAGAAAGGACGATGTATTATAGCACGATATTCGCCTCGTGAATAGCTAGGGGTTGGACTCATAGTAGAGCGAGTCACTGCGACATACAACAGCGAAGGCCATGGTAGTTAAGTTTTTGGTAGTTAAAAGTTTCACATGTACTACCACATCTATCCATCAAACTTATCTATAGTACATGTAAATAGGACAACGCTATGAATGAGCAGAGAGCAAATATTCTACACAAAGAGAGCCACCGTCTATCCTTTAGCCAATCTCGATACCGGTACTTCTCTATCCAACCGCCGTCCAACCGCCGTGCGCAAGTGCGAGACCTACTCTAACCTCCCAAACCCCAGTCTCTCCCACTTCCCCAGCACCTTCGACTTCACGTCCTCCGGATACGATTCGTTGAAATCTGCAGCCTCCCAATTTCTCCGTCCGTGGGTGTATTCGATGTCCATCAGCGCATCCGACACAACCTTGCCCCCGCGAACAGCCGACCTCTCTTCGCTTTTCTTTCCCCCGTGCCCATTGTATGGGATAAGCGGGAACGCACGCACGTCGTCATAGAACACTTCATCCACACCAGGCTTGCACCTCGTGCTGAACGCCCACATTACAGCCCAGTCGTCGTAGACGTCAATGTCCTCGCCCACAAGCACGAGCCGGTGGATTGTGTACCCCGCTTTATGATTGAAGATGAGGTCGCCGATTTTCCGGCAGAGCTCGCGGGACGTTGTCTGCATCGACGGGAGTTTTGAGGTGTCGATTCGCAGCGCCACCCAGGTCACCTGGGAGATGAAGGGGGCGAACGCATCCAGGACGGGCAGGTTGGCTTTCTGACAGATCTTGCGGATCTCAGCAGCGGCAAGGGAGCCGATCATTGTATGCTGGCCAAGTGTTAGTACAGATAAAGAGTCTGAGGAGGGGGAGAGGGTCGTTAGGCCATACCGTTTCATCGGTGAGTTTGCCGCACGAGCTCATTGGAAGGATGGCATTATTGCGGTAGGTGATCTTGTTGACTTTGTACTTAGGACAGATGTGCACGTCACCAGGGAAGATGTACCTGTTTCGATTAGTATGAATGACGCTCTACCTACCGGCTGCGATCAAGGAGGGTCTGACTCACCCATGCATCTCCCCAAACGGTCCCTCCGGTCCGGTCTCCATGATGGATAGAGTTCCCTCGAGAACGATCTCCGAGTTCGTGGGAACGTAAAGATCATTCGTGTCGCACTTCGTCAGCTCAATCGGCTGGCCGACCATGGCGCCTACATACTCGGCCTCCGTGACCCCGTCGGGAATCGGCATGCTGGACGCCATGATAGCCGCTGGGGGAACGCCGAACGCTAGAGCCCAGGGGACATCGCGATTTTCCTTCTTCCACATCTGGTGGATCTGCCAGATGTGCTGAGGCTCGATAACCAGGCCGGTTAAGTGATTCTCATCGTGCACCATGGCACGCGCAATGGACCAGTTTGTCCACTTGCCGTCGGGGGACTGGACGATGTGCATGCCTTTGCGTGTCAGCAGGGGACAACCTTGCACCAGCCCGAGTGCAGGACTGGGAATGGGAAGATCTTACCAAACGTCTGGATGTAAGCCCCGCCATCAGACTTGTGGATCATGGGCACAGGAAGCTTCGTGAGGTCGATCTGGTCTCCTTCAAGGACATTCTCCTTGCACGGCCCAGTCGGGACAATCTTAGGCGGGATCGGAGGCAACTTATCAGCCTCAAGCATCTTGTCTAGGATCTCCCTCATACTAGCCGTTGGAGGCAGAGCCAGATGACGCGCCAGACGGCCATATCGTTCTGACTGAGACTTTCTGAGTGAGGCCGGCGCACCGAGGATGCGAAAGAAGCCGTCCTTGGCGCCGATGAGGTTGTTGAACAGCGGCGCTTTTTCGTCGTTCTCGCAGACCAGACGAGTGATGGCGGCGGCTTCCAGATTCGGGTCAATGGGGTCGTTTATCTCGACGAGGTCGTTGTCCGCCTTGAGGGCTTCGACGAAGGAGCGGAAGCAGAGATGGGGTTCGTTGGAGGACATCTTGTTTTGTTGATTCGGTTGACTTTGGATTTGACTCTGTCTTCTTGAGGAAACGGATTTCAAGTAGTTTTATATACAGCAACTCGGCAAATCGGTTCTGGTTATGGCCAGTCTTCCGGGTGAGGCCATCCATGCTCTTCACTCGGATCTCGGGGGCTCGGGGATATCACGGCGAGGGGTCATATCATCATTGGATCCACTGCGGGATTCTGAAAAGCTTCGCAAAAGACTCAATGGTTCGGAACCGACGCTAGACTAGTCTTGAAACAAGATTTTGTCCTGTGGATCTGGTAAGAACGAATGTTCCGAAAATGTAGACAGTACGTAGGTGACTGGAGCAGCTATCGCGCCACGTGACCCTGGCCCATATTCCGAATCGGGATCGCAACGTCGCCTTCAGACTGCATCCACGTCACTCAAAGACGCCGTGTACTCCGAACAGTGAACATTGACCCCTGGTCAGCCATCTGGATTGTGCTCTGGCCCTAATTGGATCTACGACTGCGGTGACCATGAACTGGTAAATGGACTAGAGATGGACCGGTCTCCTAGTACGGTGGAACGCCACGAGATTGACCAGGTACTTCGCCTGAAGCGCAAGCAGCGCGAGTCAAAAGCATGCTATCCATGTCGTCAGCGAAAGGTCAAGTGTGATGGGAGCCGTCCCTGCCGAACCTGTGTCAAGCGAGATCATCCCGAGATCTGTGCCTACAATGTTGAGAAAGACACGCCCCGGAGAAGGACGCAATCCCGACAGGCCGAACAGAGGGCGAAGTCTCGGAATGAGGATGCAAGGCCTCGCTCACCAGCCAGCGCTGATGCCGACTTCCAGGTGCTATCCACTTCCCCACTGAGCAGCCCTCGGAGCTCGGCGCAGGCGAACGAGGCTTCATCGTATGTCTTCTCTGGAGACAACTCGCTTGTTTCTATGCTCCGCCAGCATGACCCTGACGGGGCTATGGCCCGCGAGGCAACCTCCGTCCTTGGACTGCATAACACGTATCTGAGCTATCCGTTCATCGAGTCGAAGACTCCGCAGGATCGATGGGTGGCTCTTGTAGACATCCTTCCTCACCGGGATGAGGTTCTAAAGTAATGCCGTCTCTCTAGAGCGACAGCCTTGGCTAACTAGACAGGTTCTTCCATTTCTACCGTATCTGCGCTTATCCCTTCAACCCCGTTCTCGTCGACGTAGACAAGTTCGAGTCGGACATATGCATTTACCTCGGTGCGTATGCGTCGGGTGACTTGAGCGACCGGAACAAGATATCTGAGCAGTGGTCATCAGGAAAGGCTCTCGGCCATATCAGCCTTCTTCTAGCGACACTGGCTGCTGGCGCTCACTTTTCTGACCTGGAGAATCCGCAGCGCTCAGAGCTCTGCCAGGACTTCGGTGAGTCTAGGCCATACTCTACCACTAGCGCGAGATACTGACTCCGGAAGCCCGCCGCTCTTTTCAAGCCCTCCGTCTGGCTAATTTTCTCTTTCGCCCGTCGCTTGATATAGTCCAGTCTCTCCTCATCCTCGGCAACACGCTCCAGAATAACGGCCAATCTGACGCTGCCTGGGCTTTGTTAGGAACGACGGTCAGATTGGCTCAAACCTTGGGTCTACATACAGAAAGGGGCATTTCGCATTGGCCTGAGCACGCAAAGCAAAAGGCCAAATCATTATGGTATTTTTTTACTTATTCATTTTTTTCTACGTCTAACATGCCCAGGTCAATGACGGTGTGGCAGGATAGCCTGCTAAGCCTTTGCTACGACCGCCCGCCCATTGCTTCGACGAGAGGCTGGACGCCGGACTCCCATTCATTGTCTGAACTGTCATACACCAACTTAATGCACTACCTTTGCTGGACAGCACTAGGAATCATCGGAATGCAAGAAACCGCGGCAGCTGAACCAAACCACAACCTCACCTTACTAGCCGAGCTAGATACCACATATGCTCGAGCACAGCCGCATCTCCTGCGACGAGAAAATTGCCGTAATCTGCAGCAACACCTCGAGCACCTTGCCTTGCGCATGCACGTCTCGTTCTGCGTTTCCGCGCTCTGCCGACCGGCCATCAAGACTTCTCCGCAGTTCAGTGAAGACTCTCGCTACGCAACACTCAGAACTCGCGCTAGAGAAAGCCTTATCATTGCATCAAAAGCCTTTCTCGACTTTCAGGCTCTCAGCATAGTTCCATTACGCACCTGGTCAATGGTGCATACAGTCCTCAGCTCCACCTTGCTCCTTTGCACATGGCAGGAAACGAGAGACGATCCTGAATGTAGGGACCTGCAGCGACGAGTCATTGGCGTTTTCTCTGGCGCCAACGGACGAGATACTGGGACCTCGGAATATAGTCAATGGTTATCAGCGCGACACATCCGGGCGCTGATCACGTTGCAACAGACTCTGAAGCAACGCAGCTCAGTAGGGGGCCTGAATCAAGGCCATGGCCAGAGACCTGCAGGCGAGTTAAATGGCCCTTCAGCTACTGGCATACCTCCGGAGATGATGCTTGGTGATATCTCATCATATAATGATATGTATCCCGGACTAGGATACGGGTGAGTCTTGCCTTAGAGTCCACGTAGATATGACCAAGCACTGACCTTCACAGCTTTCCCAGCGAAATGGATTTCTCGCCCGTAACTTACCTCGATTCCATCATGAATGGTAGGCAATCAAGGCCGTACATGCGAGTTCCGCTAACAGTAGCAGTTCCACTGTTCAATTATCCCGAAGCTTGACTCCATTCAACTATCGACAATACGATTTGGCTTTACTCACTTTAGCGGTGAGTTTGACCGTCGTCTCCGAGCTATCCGAGCGTCCCAGTAATCGTGACGAGGATGGCCCACCTCGGGCCTCGGGGATACTTCGGTTCTCGCCCTACAGTGTATGGTCTCGGGACTCGGACGCTCGCACTAGACGTTAAACCAAGCTTTGCCAAACGCCTCTTACAAAGTAAAATCCGTAAGCTTGGCTCGTCTCATGGCCCATAGACAGACAGGCTATTTATTGAGGATCCTCCACCAATCCATACTACCAACATGTCAAGCAAACGAGATATCCCTATCCATCATCGACTGTCAAGTCACATTGGATTTCCAAGATACAGGTCAGAATGCTATCTAATTTCCTCCACGGCAACGGCAACGTCACACCACACTCAATGCAGCAGTCTCCCGAGGCCTCAGATTCCGAGCCGAGCAACCACAACACAACAACCCGCACAACCACCAAACCGTGGGGCCGGCGCAAGAGAATCGTAATCGGTATGACCGGTGCAACGGGCGCCCTGATGGGCATAAAGCTCCTCATCGCGCTTCGCCGCCTCAACATCGAAACCCACTTGATCATCAGCAAATGGGCCGAAGCAACAATAAAGTACGAAACAGACTACCATCCGTCTAATGTCAAGGCTCTCGCCGACTACACCTATAACATCAACGACATGGCGGCGCCGGTGTCAAGCGGGTCCTTTAAGACAGACGGGATGATCATCGTCCCGTGTAGCATGAAGACCTTGGCAGCTATCCATTCTGGCTTCTGCGACGACCTCATCTCGCGGACGGCAGACGTTATGCTCAAGGAAAGACGGAAATTGGTCCTCGTGGCCCGAGAGACGCCGCTCAGCGAGATTCACTTGAGGAATATGCTGGAGGTGACGAGAGCGGGCGCGATTATCTTCCCACCCGTTCCGGCATATTATATACGGCCAAGTAGTGTTGAGGACTTGGTGGATCAGAGCGTGGGTAGGGTGTTGGATCTATTTGATCTTGATACGGGCGATTTCGAGCGGTGGCAGGGGTGGAAGAAGGAGTGACCTTGAGCCCTTGCTGTATATCCACTCATGCTTAATGAAAACCCACTATGCACTTCACCGCATTATGTCGAATGTCGGCTTCGGTCATACTTCGGAGGTGTGGAGTCCTCGGGGAGTTCGGCAGTGGGCTTGCCTGCGGTGGTCTTACCCCTCACTCATGACCCCTGCGGAATCTATTCCGGTGGGGTATATTAGCCTCATGCTCCTAGGAGACTCAATCTTGCAGTTTTATATTGAGACCCTCACCCACAGCCTCCATCAGCATGTTCTACAAACCCGGCGTCACCGACCATGGCCTCCCGCATGATCCATTCAAGGTAGCGCACCAATTCTGCTCAGAAACTACTTTACAGCCACCCACATCATCCCCTGCTCTCCGGCGGCAACCCCGCAAAATCCACCTCATATTATCATTAATCTGTCAATAGATCACGGTAGCACTAACTGCAATGGCCATTGCCTCCACATAACAGGCCTGCGTGATCCCCCGCCCAATCGGCTGGATAAGCACCAAATCACCCGGCCCCAGCGGGACCGCAAACCTGGCCCCCTACTCCCAGTTCAACAACCTTACTTTCGATCCGCCCTATGTAATGTTCAGCTCGAACCAGACCCCGTCAAATGAACGCAAAGACACGGCCCGCAACGTCGAATCCACGGGCCAGTTCGTCTGGAATCTTGCAACGTACCCGCTCCGTGAAGCGGTGAACATCACCGCTGAGCAGGTCCCGTATGGCATTGACGAGTTCGAGCGCGCAGGACTTAGCAAGGAAGATGCGAGTCTGGTTGACGTGCCCATGGTGAAGGAGTCGCCTGTGAAATTCGAGTGCGTGTATCATTCGACGATCCGCTTGCCGGGGAATCCGCCTATGGGGACGGTGGACATTATCATTGGACGGGTAGTGGGGGTGCATATTGCAGATGGAGTGATCAATGAGAAGGGGCTGTTGGATGTGAGCAGGACGCAGCCTATTGCGCGATGCGGGTATTATCAGTATGCGGTCATTCGGGAGACATTTGATATGGTGATTCCGGGCATGAGTGAGGATATCCTCAAGGGGCTCGAGGGGAGTGTGAAGGGGAATACGGAAATGGAATTGAGAGGAAGGCGTGGAGAGGGGGTACGGAACGAGAAAGAGAGATAAAACGAGATGGAGCTTAATGGTATTGGGGCAAAGGATGTTATGCATCGAGTAGAAACATTCGGCGAGCCTTGCATTAGAGGGATATGTAAATATAGAACTGCACATAAGGGCAACCGCTTATCATGACATTCATCAATGGCTAAGCTCATCTTCATATTCCACTCCACCTATGCATGATATATGGGCTTTGGTGCCTTTAGTAGCTAGCACGTGAGTATACATGAGCAAGGTGGACGTCCATTTTCAGAAGTAGTCACTAGACAATACAGATGTTCTATAGACTGCCTACAAAGGTCTACCAGACTCCCACTTCTGCAGCTCGACATCAAAATTGGCCTGCTTCGGATACCACGGTGTGTTAATACAACTATATATTTCAGGGACCTGCCATTCCTTGTGCGGAGAGTCAAACCCACCTTCGTTAATGCCGCACTCACCATTATTATAGTTGATTCACTACGGTTTACCGAGAGAATTTGGACATAAAGATTATGAATAAGTTTGACAGGAATGACAGAAATGGCAGAAATGAAGTCGGCAGCCCTGACTACCTTTTGTGGATGCAAATCTTTAGAGTCTTACTGAGCTAGCTACTCGTCTAAGGCCATGTTGGTGGCTTTCCCGGGAAGTACTGGATCACAAAGCTGTCACGATGGCTTCGTTGTTAGGTTCTTCTTGATGCGACCCTTGTTGCCCGTCAGTGTACTCTGATATACTCTTTACACGGTCTACAAATAGGAACATTAGGGCAGCTCGACTCATTCCAGACGTCTGCACCTTTGACGGAAGCACGTTGATGAGAGACTAAGACAATAATCCTTCTGTATGTAAGGTGGCCCTCGCTCTTCAGCCGGCCTACACCATTCAATGACTAGCTTGAAATAGTCACGGTCATTATTGTTGAGTTCATCGCTTCACCGATTCTGATGGCAATGTATGCGTGATCACGTCCACCGCTTAAGCTGCCCTTCAGCATTAGAGACGCAGTATTGAGTGTGGCAGCACCGAAAATGAATGAAGGCCTCCGGACTGTTTTAGAAGAGGAAATCCAACACGAGTGGCGCAGAAGCCGTCCAGCCACTATCCAGTCTTTTTAAAAGCGGAGGGACCGAGCCGGGGCCGGATCCTGCAGGAGCAGGCGACGCGTCCCCGGTGGAAGAGCCGGATCAGCACCATATCGTGGAGGAGACGACGGGGATGTTGCTCGAATTCCACTAGTCGCGTCTTCCCTTTATTATATTGTCAAGATATTTCCAGTACGGTACGGAGGCCGGACACGGAGCAGCCGGCACCTAGCCTACGGAAGGCGCACCAACGCGCGCCACAGCTTTTGTCCTCCCACAGGAGTCTCAAATAAAGCCCGGTGGAGGTGGGATAGGTCCCAGGATCCCCTGTCCAGTGAATTCTCTCTTGCCTGCGGTCATTGGTGGGAGCTGTCTAGCGTGACTCTAGGAGCCCCTGGAGACTCCATGCACTGAGTAAAGGGCTCAGCAGCCTTTTGTCATGGACTGCTTTAAGGGATACTGCTTAAGCGACGTCCATGCATTTAATCCAGGATTCGCTTAGAGATAGGGACCAATCTGTCTCCGGTTGTGTTTGCTCTCTGCTCTGGGTACTGTAGATTATCCTGACTCGCCGGCTTTATTTATGCCATTTCGAAGTTACGCTCACCGAAATTCATATAGCGGAACAAAATACGTAACTAGGTCCAAATCCTTTGCTCATTTGATCCCATATCCTTTGCCGCTCGCTGCAAATCCCCACCGGGCAAGATCCGAGCAAAGATGATATACATTATCCCTCATATACTTGGG
This sequence comes from Aspergillus foveolatus, assembly GCF_047715535.1. Taxonomy (NCBI): domain Eukaryota; kingdom Fungi; phylum Ascomycota; class Eurotiomycetes; order Eurotiales; family Aspergillaceae; genus Aspergillus; species Aspergillus foveolatus. The sequence continues at coordinate 102,747 of NW_027396082.1, read as the reverse complement.
CTGGGCTGAGACTACGGTTTCATTTCGTCCAGAGGAAAGTCCGTTTAAGCACTGTACGACAGACCTAACCCTGAAGGACCACGCATCGTATCCACAATTCTACCCGCAGCTCGCGTCTGGGACTATTCTGGGACTAGCAACTGCAGACCCACAATCCCAGCATTCGCAGATGAGTGCAGTAGGTGAGAACGTCTTCTACCTGAGTGGGCTGTCCTTGAGCTCGATGACTGCTCTCCCTCTAGTCAAGTAACGGCCGGCCGGGGGCTGCATGTATTGGTGGAGTATGCTGAGGCGTCATGCTGGCAGGGCCGGAGACGACACGTATATCCACTACTAATGCAAACAGGGACGAAGAAATGTCCGCATTACCAGTAACCAGCCGACTCTGCGAGCTCTGGGTGTGGCTTTGTTCCGTTCAGTTCCAGATACGGTTTGTCCTCCGTTCAGGTCCTGTATACTGGAGCGTTCCGGAGTGTTCTGGAGTATCTGCTGGTCCAGAAATTAATAAACAACACCCAAAACTCGCACTACTGGTAAAATATAGACCTTGCTTATGCCGTCGTGAGTGACGTATATCTCCGTAGTTATTGCACAAGTATGGTGTCTTTTTTCTTTATTTTTAGAGTGCTTTGTAATGGCCCTATGATCGAATTTTCTCAGTAATACTCAGTAGGGAAATTTGTCAGTAAATACTCAGAGTGAATTTGAAGATCCGGAGCCAGATCGGAATTCTCCAGATCGTAGATCCGAGACTGGAAAATCCGACATTCCATCTACGAAAAGACCTATTGGGTCCACATGGAGGCAACAACTCCTAACCGGTTCACAAGGACAGACTACAGCCCTGCCAGGCAAGTTCGTCTATGCAGAAAACTTGTAAGGTATAAAATGCCTAGGACAAGCAACCTCGGCGCTCGGCATGTACAGAGAACCCCCAGAGCCGATTCTTATCGCATTTGCAACCCAAGCACCTTCGTTGGCTGTTCGTTATGGGAGATCGTCAATTCGTCACGCACCAGGGATAGGAACAAGCCCGAATCGGCAAGCTTAATGGACCTGCCAAGCGGTCTTCCTACGCGGCCAAGGCAGGTGGACTCGACTATCTGGGCAAGCAGCTGTCGATCCGGAGCCTTGGCGGGCTGTTAGGGCTTGCTATAATTCCGAGTCTTCCGAGCTTCTAATTCCGATATGGCCAATTGTGCGAATCACCAGCGGCGGAAACCGGGGCAGACGACGAGACTGCCAAGCAGGATGCGCGTACTGTGGACTATGCTGTCTGTGCCCGTCTTAGGTGCTCGTTAGTGAGGCCGTGACGCCAGGGGCATAGCAAATGGGGGACGGGCAATTACTACGCGCCAGTAAATTGACGTTTCATCGTAGTGTCTCCCCGGTGGCTAATGCAGCGCAATGATACTGATAACGATACTATTTGTCAAGATGTGTGCATGTGACGGGGAGTTGACTGCCCGTCTGGATCTGAACTTGGTCTCCCAAGAGCATATCCAACCGTGCAACGGTCTGACTGTGTAGCTGTGCTTCGTCTCTTTGACTACAAATGAAAGGGCGAAAGACCAGCCAGTGGACACAGAGAGAGTCGTCAGTGGAGAGATCGACAGGACATACTCTATCTTCCAAACAAGCATGTTTTTAGCGTGCATGTGGCTGAGGCCACTCAGACGCTGGCCGTTCTACGGTGCGTCTCGCGTCCCCTAGGGAGTGTTCCTGAACGTCCGTGGCTGAACGGTGCGACAGTGGGGTCCGTCGTTGATTAATTCCGGTCCGATATTGCAATAGATTGAATAGACGCTGTCTACGGTGGTATTGTTGGTGCCTTGCTCTGTTTGTCCATCGGAAAGAAGCCCTCGAGACATATAAAGGAGGTCATCCTTCGCCCTCTGGACGACTCGAACAATCATCCAACAAACCTCAACACACTCTCCCTTGCCTATCAATCGATCAAGATGGTCTACCTCTCTACTCTTCTCACCGGCGCCGTTGGTCTTGCCACCGTCGTCTCTGCCCACCCCGGTCACGATGTCAAGGCCGAAGCCGCTGAGCGTGCTGCTGCCCTGAAGTCTGTCCGTGCTCGTGGTCTGTCCCAGTGCGCAACCCAGCTGCAGGCCCGCGGCGTCGAGGCTGCGAGCGTTGCTCGCCGTGACGCCTCGCTGCAGAAGATCCGCAAGGCCCGTGGCCTCTCGGGCCCTCTGCTCAAGGCCCGCGACACCACCCCCTTGACCACCAGCCACGAGTCCAACCTGACGGTCGACCTCTCCACCGACCCGTCCGTCCTCTTCGCTTCGGGTGGCTCCTGCGTCCTTGCTGAGGATGTCACCCAGGGCCCCTACTGTATGCTTTCCACAAAGGATCAGCTAAAACCCATGCTAATAACGGTGCAGACGTCAGTGGTGAACTGATCCGCCAGAACCTCGTCGAGGACCAGCAGGGTGTGCCTCTTTACCTGGACATCCAGCTCATCGACTCCGAGACCTGCGGTAAGACGTCTCTCTGTAGCTTTCCCACGCTATACTAACAGGTTTAGAACCCGTCCCGGATGTCTACCTCGACTTTTGGCACTGCAATGCCACCGGCGTCTACTCGGGCGTCGTGGCCAGCGGCAACGGCGACTCCTCCGATGAGACCAACCTAGACGCGACTTTCCTCCGTGGAATCCAGCAGACCGACGACTCCGGTGTCGCTGAATTCGAGACCATTTTCCCCGGCCACTACACGGGCCGCGCAACCCACATCCACGTGCTTTCTCACCCAGCCGACGCAACGGCCAACGCCAACGACACCCTCGCGGGCCTGTACACGACCACCTCGTCTCACGTCGGCCAGATCTTCTTCGACCAGGACCTCATTTCGCTCGTTGAGGCCACGGACGTCTACAGCTCCAACACCCAGGAGCTCACCCTCAACGCGGACGACAGCATCCTCTCCCAGGAGCTCTCCGATGATATCGACCCTTTTGTCGAGTATGTCCTTCTCGGTGAGGACGTTACTGATGGTATCTTTGCCTGGATCAACGTGGTCATTGACTCGAGCCAGAGCACCTCTGTCACCCCTGCTGCTTACTTGACTGAGGATGGTGGTGTCGAGAACGAGAACTCTGGCGGCTTTGGCGGCGGTTCCGGCGGCCCTGGTGGCTCCGCTCCTGGTGGCTCCGCTCCTAGCGGCTCCGCTCCTACCGGTGCTCCTCCTTCCTAGATGACTGCTGGTGCTATTGCCGCTGCGCTTTAGTGGCAAGTGGATTGGGTGTTGAATAGCAAGGAGAGAAGACGCAGATAGTTTGAAATTGGAAAATCCAGTCTCTTTTTTTGAGCTTCTTGCCCACATTATTTAGATCTTCGCCAATAGATAAGCCAAGTACCGAAATAAACTGTTGCACCCGACAACCAGTATAGAAACTCAGGCAGGGTAGGCCTATGCAGAGTTTTAAGTGAGGACTCGTGGTAGCAGCAATGTTACTACACAGCCGTAGCGCAAGCTCGCTGGACTGTCTCTATTGACTAAGAGCCATCGGCCGGTCCTCATGCCCCTGTCTTAAGTCTATGGTAGGTAAATAGTCAGGCGAGCCTTCTATGTATCAGCGCAATACTGCGAAATCAGAGCCAGACACCTAGTCAGACCGTTGCAGTGTTGGAAGATAGATCGGGCACAGTCACTTAGATATCCGGAGCGAACGCGATTAGTCGTGTCTCTATCTGTATCGAGACCTGTTACTACCTACTCTAGCTGCTGCTCCCTGCATTCCGTGGCGGATTTCTTCACTCCATTACTATGAGCTGAGAGCAGAGTTGATATCTGCAGCCATGCAGTGATAGTGAAAATCTGCAAAGAGCGTCAAGAAATGCGTCTTGTCACAGTTAGAGGTGGAAGCAAGCCATTGATATTGCAATATGGTGTCTCGCATCCGTAATTATGCTCCATGTTCTGACCGGTGCTCGTGTTGTCAGAAATTCGACTTCAGACCAAGCTTCTACATTACCGGTATAGCATATTGTGCGGTGGCAGGATCACTACGGCGCAGAGTTTTGGCCCTTGAATGATGGACAGGATTCTGTACTACCGAATCGAGCTAATAGTGCGTCACACACTAACTGTCTCTATGGTAGTCCCCACGGCCTAGCAGTGCATATATAACATGCTGGCGGGCTATAAGCCTGGATCAACTGCATAAACCAGTTTTATTTTTTCTTAGCGCCCACCGATGAGGTAGTTATAGTCGGTTGCTGGCTGATACCCTGGGGAATATATTATAGCCAGCTCAAGACAGCTAAGCTGCTAGTACATTTGAGGTATACAGACACTATGGTTATGTTGGGTCACATAACAATTAGCCTAACCTCAGGCTAGTTTTATGTACCAGCTTTTATCAAAACACGATTACGGTCATCTCGTAGGACGGTGCCAGTAAGACAACTTGGCTCAATCTGCGAACATCACCGCGCGCGCAAAAGCATCCATGCCTTTGAGCGCTTGATTAACAGTACTAAAAAAGAGTGGAGACAGATCAGAATACGCTTGTGCTGAAGCCCGCGCCAACTATCAGGGAGTGAGAACTGTGGCGAATCTGATACCCAGGTATAGCATCCCGTTCGTCCTACCAAATGGCGGGAGAAGAACCGACCTGCTAGCGGGTAAAGAGAAGCAACATAGGCTACAAAGTGATCTCATCGCACTGAAATGCATGCGCATGAATTTGTGACTCAGGGACTAGAGAAGGCTTATGTCGAAGTTGTCAAGCTGTTGTGAATGGCTTCGTAGGTAGGGCTTTCATTCAGCTTGATCGCATATAGAATTACGCGGTGCAACTTCGCTATCCAAATTTGTCTTTACCTAGGCCCGCAGAGTTACAAATTCACAGCTTGATCATTAGCATACGAAGTAGAGTCGGGTCCCTTCTATAATGAGGCAGACTGTATGAGCTGGGTGCATCCATGCCCAAAGCGCAAAGTCCTCGCCTTTGTTGCCCAAATCCTATACTATATTACTGCTTTGCTCAAAATCGAGTAATCATTCTCGACCCTACCTGTATTCTTACTGCACTGAAACATCCCAGGGCGTTATTCTCGCGAATTGAGATCGAACAGCCACCGGCCTACCGAAGCGAGGTACGTAGCTAGGTAGAATTTCAGTACCATACTTCAAGATGAGAAGCAGGCACGACGGGGTCAGGATCTCGGAAAAGAATATGTAAAGGTAAATTCTTAGTGGACCTGCGAGTGGAATTCTCGCTGCGACGCTGCCACTGACTGGCAGCATGGAGACGTGACGGGATACTTTCGGCCGATACCTCTGACGATCGAAATTATGATTCGTGCTCTTGAAGATGCCTAGACCAGCGATATCATACTTACCGAAATAGTCTTATTAGGTGAGGTGTTCATGGTCGTGGTGCTCTTGTAGGTAGCTGGACGGTTCTGACAGATTGCGAGCGCATATGCTTGGGCAGCGCCGGCGACATTATGAAGGAATGGACACTCACCGTACATATCGTGAAGCGACCTAGGAAAGGATGTTATCTCAGACTAAGTCATTACGATGGCAGAGGTAAGGAGTATCATAAGTTCGTGTCGCGAGGACTTTGAGAGCCTTATTTTAAACGTGAACTGGATTAGAGAAGCAAGCAACCTTGCTGATATTGTACCCTTTTAACAGAAGGTGGGTCGAGAAGGGCAGCGAGAAAGGTAGCCAGCGATTGCAGCCCATGTCAGTGAATGCGGCTATCAGTTGTGACGGAAGCAGCAGTAAGGCCTCTTTGCACCATGAGCACGTTCTTCGTAAGTCATCTCCCAAGGAGACATCTATACGCGTGAGCATACCCAGCTTGAGCTGCGTGTAGAAGCTGAGCTCCAGTGTAGATAATTTGAGACTACTGCTGGTACTTGGGTGATATCTTCATCCTCCCATGTCCTCGCAATACAGGCGAGCAATCGCGCTAGTACACCTGGACTTCCGTATCGTTCTCAGCCACAAATTTCTGGCTGAGTGCTCTATTTCTAGTAATCGACAGATGTTATGTAGGACAGGTACACATTGAGTCTCAGGCGATGAATAAGGGTTATACTTTAGGCAATTCGAGCTGATATGGGGTGGAGCAACGCCGTAAGAGAAAGCGAAGTAACGGCCTGCATAACTAGGACACCAAACGTTCTCCCAACAGAACTTACAGGGGCATTGGGCAGGGTTTCAAACGGCCAGGGTGTCTAATGTGAAAAGCAATTTACTGGCTTTCTGACACGGACGGACGGCTTAGTCAACCACTTCATCTCTTTCGCTGATGCGCCGTCTTCGAGAGAAAGGACCCGCTGGGTTGCCTCCATCTGCATCGACCGGACGTGGGCAACGCTTCAATCCAGAGCGATTCCGTATCTTACGTCAGGAGCAGCATGAGACCCTCAATCTGCAGCGAGCTGTAGATAAGCTTAGCGATTTCAATTCTTAACGCTCAACCCGTGCATCTGGCTTATAAAAGAGCTTCAAAGCCTGTACGGCGGGATATAATGGACTAGTCCATCAACTACATTGGATAGGTACTGAACCATGCGCGACGTTTCATGGGGCAGCGCTCACGAGTAGACGGTGTCAAGGCTGTTCCGGGTATTGCCCGTTCTAGTTTCTCAGGGTCTAAGACTGGCTCTAGATATTCCCGCGCGCGGTCGACGAGCTGCGTAGCAGAAGTGATGACCGTGCTTTGCAATTCTCTGCCAGTAAAATAGTCGATGCCTTCCACTCCCAAGCAAGATAGAGCCAAGGAGAAGCTTGAGAAAGACTGTATTGGTTGCCGGCCAGCTGACACAGGCGTCGAGTCCGCAATATAGATAACGAGCGGTGCCGCCAGCATTAAAACATTAGATTAGTGCTCGAGACGGGCTCTGACTGTAGAATACAAGGCTCTGATTAAGATTCGTGTAAGGAAAAATATAGCCTGAATCTGGCCCCCAGCATCTTCTAACGCAGGAGATTTGGCGTCCGCTACCTGTCTCATATTGAAACAGGGTTTTCTGCCTGTCAAAACCTTCAGCAATGCTGATCCTTGGGAAGGCAATTTGTCCATAACAAAACATTCGCTTATACTCCAATCCAATGCTTTAAAGAAAGCGTATGATGGATAGTCAAGTATCCGCTCCCTGAACCCGACAATAACCGTCGTTGCTCGTCCTCGTATTATGCAATTGTCCATAAAGTCAATGGCAACCTGGCAGATCCCTATCCTGATGACGGCCATTGAGGGCATATAGTGCAGCTCCCCTTGTTCGGATTGGGATAAGCACTGAGTCCTTGGCCCTTTTACAACCATGCAGGATAGCGTACCGGCGGATTTGGCCATGTTTTTTTTTTTTTTTTTTTTTTTTTTTTTTTTTTTTTTTTTTTTTTTTTTTTTTTTTTTTTTTTTTTTTTTTTTTTTTTAATTTTCAATTTCTAATATTATTGTGGTATTATCTTTTGATTTTGCGACCGAAGGCGTCATACCCTTATGCTGGTCAGCCGGTGTAGTGATCGGGCAGCATGACTAGGAAGGATATACTGTTGGACAACTTTAGTATTTTATTGGAAAAAGTACCGCACTGTCTGACATGGTCTAGTACCTGAAATTCTTCTCCTTCTTCTTCTTCTCCTCGCATTCTCATTTTTCATTAAGTGGCGATTGAACCATACCCCAATAATTGGCGCGTAAGAACCTTGGACGGAACCCTAATGCCGAGACAGAACGAGGCGACAATGATATTGTCTACTATCACGACACCACGGCACATGCAAGCAGGCTGAAGCAATAAACGATGTTACATTGCGATGCAAGTTCCCCTCAGTTTATCGGGCAAGTCCGCAAGAAATCAGGCCAGCCGGGCATTTGCCTGCGGCCCCTGCCCAGCCACCAGCCAAGCGGGCCCCTGACGATCACTGAGAGATGCGCCAATGACAGGGTCATACCAAGCTTATTGGTCGCGGCTTGTTTCTGATCCATCGCTATCGCCCACTAACATTAGTGCTGCGACACTGCAATCTTGGCGCTAGCACCAGGATGGCAGGTGATATGCTGTCAGTTCATCAACTGTGGGGATGATAGCGACTGGACGATTCACTGTCTTCTGGAATGTCGCGAGCGTGCCCGCCTTGATTGGCATTCTCCCCCTTGCTGGATCTCATTTAAGAGCTGTCCTCCGCCCTGCCTGTATCTGGCGTCACTCGAAGGTCGTTCGTGCACCAGACACTTTGCAAGCCATGCGCGCCTTCACCCGTGTAACCGCCATCTCCCTGGCCGGTTTCTCCTGTGTCTCTGCTGCGGCGGCTGCGGCCTTTGAGAGCCTGCGATCTGTCCCTGACGGTAGTCTCACCCGGCCCCTTCACGTCTCCTGCGAGAGAAAGACGCCTTTCTGATACTGACCAGACTAGGCTGGACCTACGAGAGCACCCCCGACCCTGACCAACCGCTGCGTCTACGCATCGCGCTGAAGCAGCACAATGTCGCCGGCTTCGAGCAGGCGCTGCTGGATATGTCTACGCCCGGTCACTCCAGCTACGGGCAGCATTTCGCCTCCTACGAGGAGATGAAGCAGCTGCTTCTCCCTACCGAGGAGGCCTCCTCCTCGGTGCGAGACTGGCTCTCAGCGGCGGGCGTCGAGTTCGAGCAGGATGCCGACTGGATCAACTTCCGCACCACCGTCGACCAGGCCAACGCCCTCCTCGACGCCGATTTTCTCTGGTACACGACGACCGGCTCGACCGGCAACCGGACGCGGATCCTCCGAACCCTCTCCTACAGCGTTCCCAGCGAGCTCGCTGGGTACGTCAACATGATCCAGCCGACTACGCGTTTTGGCGGCACGCACGCCAACCGGGCCACCGTCCGCGCGAAGCCGATCTTCCTCGAGACGAATCGGCAGCTCATCAACGCAGTCTCCTCGGGCTCGCTCGAGCACTGCGAGAAGGCCATCACCCCGTCGTGCCTGGCGGATCTGTACAACACTGAAGGGTACAAGGCATCCAACCGCAGCGGGAGCAAGGTGGCCTTTGCCTCCTTCCTCGAAGAGTACGCGCGCTACGACGACCTCGCCGAGTTCGAGGAGACCTACGCTCCCTACGCGATCGGGCAGAACTTCTCGGTTATCTCCATCAACGGCGGCCTCAACGACCAGGACTCCACGGCCGACAGCGGCGAGGCGAACCTCGACCTGCAGTACATCATCGGCGTCTCGTCGCCGCTGCCTGTGACCGAGTTCACGACCGCCGGCCGCGGCAAGCTCATTCCCGACCTCTCCTCCCCCGACCCAAATGATAATTCCAACGAGCCTTTCCTTGACTTCCTCGAGGCCGTCCTCAAGCTCGACCAGAAAGACCTGCCCCAGGTCATCTCGACCTCCTACGGCGAGGACGAGCAGACAATCCCTGAGCCGTACGCCCGCTCCGTCTGCAACATGTATGCCCAACTCGGCTCCCGCGGCGTGTCCGTGCTCTTCTCCTCGGGCGACTCCGGCGTCGGCGCCGCCTGCCAGACCAACGATGGCAAAAACACGACGCACTTCCCGCCGCAATTCCCGGCCTCTTGCCCCTGGGTGACCGCCGTTGGCGGCACGAACGGCACGGCACCCGAATCCGGTGTATACTTCTCCAGCGGCGGGTTCTCCGACTACTGGGCGCGCCCTGCGTACCAGAACGCCGCGGTTGAGTCATACCTGCGCAATCTCGGCAGCACGCAGGCGCAGTACTTTAACCGCAGCGGACGCGCCTTCCCGGATGTCGCAGCGCAGGCGCAAAACTTCGCTGTCGTCGACAAGGGCCGCGTCGGTCTCTTCGACGGGACGAGCTGCAGCTCGCCTGTATTTGCGGGCATCGTGGCGCTGCTCAACGACGTGCGTCTGAAGGCAGGCCTGCCCGTGCTGGGATTCCTCAACCCTTGGCTCTACCAGGATGGCCTGAGCGGGCTCAACGATATCGTGGACGGCGGGAGCACCGGCTGCGACGGGAACAACCGGTTTGGCGGCTCGCCAAATGGAAGCCCCGTCATCCCATATGCGGGGTGGAACGCGACGGAGGGGTGGGATCCTGTGACGGGGCTGGGGACGCCGGATTTCGCGAAGCTGAAAGTGCTCGTGCTTGATGCTTAGAGTTGGTTAGGATTTGGCTGGTCTATCTGATAGAGACCAGCCTGGTATATACTATCGTATTGCATTGCATTGCATGGATGGCCTTGCTAGCATTGAACTTAATTCATATTATGTGCATTCTGTCCATTCATCTATCTTTTTCTTTATGCAAGTCATAAGTCATCCGGGTGTTTGTCCGTCTATGCCTTGTACATGTAGGTGCAGGGTGACAGGGTAGGTATGCGCACCTTATTCCAGCAGGCCCGTCACTGTCAAGGTCAGCCGGCGCCCCTGAAACTCAGACCAATGGATCAGAGAAACTTACAAACAATCCATAACCCTACCAGCCCCCATCCCAGCTTGCCTCGTAGCCCATATCCCAGCGCCACCGCACCCCCCTCGCCACCGCTTCCCCCAGGCTGCCCCGGCGCGTTATACTCCGGCAACTGCGGATCCTCAACGGGCCCGTCATCCAGTCCCTTCCCTTCGGTCTGCGCGGTCCCATTTACCCCCACCAGATCCTTCAGCACGCTCTTCGTCACGATATTCGGTGCGCTCAGTTTCCCCTCCTCCTCCGCCGTTTGGATCGCAGACCACCAGACAGCCGCCATCATTTTGTACCCGGTATCGCTCGGGTGTGTTCCATCGGCGAGCTGGTCGTCCGTGATGAAGTAGCTCATCTCCGCCAGGACCAGCCGGTCGCCTCGTGACCGCCGCCGCGCGACGAGGTTTCGGTATTCTTGGCTCACGCGTCGCACGGCGCGCGAGGCGAACTCATTAGGGAGCAGGGTAGAGAGAATGATCGTGGTGTTGGGGATCGAGGCGAAGAGGTGCGTGATTAGGGAATCGAGACGGGTGTCGGCGTCGGTGATTTCGATATCCTGGATGCAGTCATTTGTGCCGGCGCTGCCGCGCGTAAGCACTGGAAGAAGTGAGGGAGAGTAGGGGTTGAATACTTGATCAGGATGACATTGGGCTGCAACCGTGTAGAATTTACCGCCGCCTCGGCGATATGGTCGATTGTGTCGCCAAAATGGCCTTCGTTTTGCTGCTCTCACCGTCAATCTCTCTTTCTTTCTTCTTGCGTTTATTTTTGCGTAACGCGGCAAGGGAGAGAGAGACTTACATTATCCTTCATCGTCCCGTTCGCCAGACTCCCCACCATGTCTACCCCCCACCCTGCATACCGCAGCTGCTCACGGAGGTACTTGCGATAGCCGTTCCCATCACTGGACCTGTACCCGACGGTGATCGAGGCGCCGAGCGGCATTACCCGGAGGAGGAATGGTTTTGTCGCGCGTGGTCGAAGATCTTGTTCATCCTCATATTGCTGCTGTGTAACTTCAGCCAACGACGCGGTGGAGAGCGCGGGGGCGGCAGAGGCGGCAGAGGCTGTGGTAAGGAATGTAAGGAGGAGAAGAATGCCGATACATACTCTGCATAGAAATGCCGGCCTAAGTGGTGTCGACACCGTCATTGGGGTTCTCATGGCCCTCAGGCTGTACCTAGACAACGTTAGCGCTGCCAACTCAGAGAGGGGTCGTTGCTTGTTATATCTCCACGCCCGGCAGGGTCCAGTCTGGTCAGAAGCTGTGCTGCGCTGGCTGGGGCTGTGTAGTGTGACTGGATGCGCCCCAGTTACTGATTTTCGGTTGCCTGACGATAGGCACTGCCTGGTGATAGGCGGGCGAGTTATTTCCGGCTTCGTTCCTGAATAAAATGAGGACCTGGATGGGTTACTTCTCTGTCAAATTCTGCCGATATGTCATCAACGATTGTGAGCAATGCAACCTGGAACATGCAACATGCTTACCAGCGATGTCTGACCAGAGCGATCGTCCTGGACGATGACAGCATAATGAGAGATGGAAGCCTCCACTGTTTGGGTCCAGACTCGGGTCGGTTGCTCGGGCAAGGCGCAAAACCTGCTTTTTGATTGGCTAATGCAAGAGCCTCGACTGCATTGGGACTAGCGCCCGTCACCTTATCTAAGTCTGATTGTGATACCTGGTAATTTAAGGCATCAATACACACGATTAACATTAGTACCTTAGTTCTTATTGCAGCGGCATGGGCGGTACTGCTTCCTGCTCGAACCAAGGCAGAAGACACGGGAAAGGAGGCCAGCCACAAGGGGATGGTGAGACAGGTCCAGCATAAACAGGACAGTATAGCCGAGTCTAGTGTCAGTCTACTATGACCTAGTTCTAAGTCTAGTGCTGAGCCTAATGCCCAGGTCCTCCTGGCAACTTTTGCTATGGCGTGTCTGTGGAGGTCTATCGCATCACCATCAATAGACTAGCATCCAGTTACCCTCATCAGAAGGCCCAGAATGATTAGCCTGGTCCCGCAGCTGACAGGAGTAGAAGGGATTGACGGCGTAACTCGGCTGCCTGGAACTTTTTTGTCCCTGGACACCTGAAGTTGACCTGAAGTTGAAAAAGGCAGTGGGCTTGCCCTCGAAGACAATAGGTGCACTTAGCAGTAGGTGCACTTTGAATTACTATCATTTATGCACTGCATGGGTCTGTGGGTACGGACTATGACTCTAAATATCACATTCTCCGCATGCACCAGGCAAGGTCATCCACTAAGTGATGGCATAAGCTTGATGTGCAGATGCGCTATCTTGGACGGACTATCCCTCATCACGCGGTCGGATTCTCTCAATTATGGGGTATAATGCAGGCCGCTGGTAGGCGGCTCTGTTAAGCTTATGTTAATTTGGAGGGTGCAGATACTGTAGATACCTATGCTGGTGTCATCCCGTTGATGGCACTTGGGACGGGGAAGGAAAATACGAAATAGTCAAACGGCTACCTTATCAAGACGGGCAGGGAGAAAATTGGCTCTGCTGAAGGACTGTAAATTCCCAGTCATATATTGTTGGTGAATGCCCCTTGAATTGCGTGATTGGGCTCTCGATGGCGCAGCACCACGAAATCGATCTTCAGCCAACGGCGAGTGGCATAAATTACTCCATTTAATCTATGATTATTAGCACCTGGAATAGTCAAGGCTGGACCGCGCGCTGTCTCTCCTACCTCAGGGGTTCGGGAGGTTTGAAAGAATCGTAGTGAGTCAGAAGGACATGCATCCCCTATCTTAGTATACATAGATAAAGTCCTCGTTCTTCAGGTCCGTTGTGTCCAGGAAACCCTTGTCCACAACACTCGCCTCCGTCTTTTGCTCTTCACCTGCACCGTCTTCCACTGCAGCACTCTTACTTTGCTGGATCTTGGCCTTCCCCAGCATACTCTCATCCACGACCCTTGCATTCTTGCCCAGCTCTTGGCGTCTTTTGGCATGCCGCTTGTTGAGCCAGTAGAGGTACAGATCCGCAATACTACAGCAGACATAATTAGCATTTGCATGGGCTGTGGGATTGAACCCATCCAGTATGGCTGCGGGGAAGGGACTTACACAGCGATAACGGCAACCAGGATAAACATGACCAAATTCGAGATCAGGCCGGGCCGGTACTCGGGTGCTTGTTCTAGGGAGTAGAGCTGAGGGCCGATGACCTATACCATTACTGAGTCAAAGACTGCAACCTCGCGGAGGATCTGCTGTTGATAATAGGAAAGGTGTAGACGACATACATTCCCCGTACACATCCCAATCAGCACCACAGCAGAAGTACACTTCCTCTTCGTATCACCGGCAGTGTTCTGCGCTTCCCATGCGTACACGAGGGGCGTTATGCCGGCGAGGCAAGACACCTACCATCAATTGTCAACTCCGGCTCAGTAGGGGTTGAGGTGGTGGCATACCAGGTAATACCCGAACAACAACACTCCCTTTTGATCCCTCGGGACCGTCAGCATTAGGATTGTTCCAACTGCAGCGATCAGTGCAATTCCCGCGATCACAATCCCTTTTGTGCGGAACTTTGTCGCCAGCCAGCCGCCTAACAGGATGACCACGATTTGGATGGCCCCAAAGGGCAGGTTGAACAGGATAGCCGTGAAGTTGGTATATCCAAAGGAGGTGATAATTAAGCTGCCGAATGTGCTGATCCCGCCGCTGGGGATGCTACATGGCAAGTCTCATTAGCACGCCGCAGTCTCTAAAAGAAGAAGAGAAAAAGAAAAAAAAAAAAAATATAGAGAAAGAGAGATAGGCGCATCAAGGACACGTACGAGATAGCGATAATCAGCAGGAACCAAATCCAAGTCTTCACATCCAACAGTGTCTCCCAAACATGGTCCCAACGCCACTCTCTCGAGATAACGCCCATCTGATTCGCACGAAGACGCTCGACGGCAATGACCTTTTCGCGCTCAGGAAGGAATTTCGCTTCCATGGGAGAGTCTGGCATAAATATGAGCACGACCACAGAGTACGCCACTGTCAGCAGGCCGCAGAGGAGGAAGATTATCTGGTACGAGAACAGAGTTTCACTATGGATGTGACCGAGGCCATAGGTAAACAGGGAGCCGATTATAGAGGTGACCCCGTTCATCGCGTTCCAGAGAGCTGCTCGCCTGTCTGCCGTCAACAGGGGCTTCCCCGGCATACGGGACGAATGTGGGCTGAGCGTACCAAGTCTGTTCTCCTCTCCGCCACCACATTTGCGTGACGGCGATGCACGATGGTGCTGGACGATCAGAGTCAGCCTCGTTTCTGCAATGAAGTGTATCCACTCACCAATCATCGCCTCAAAAGCTCCCAAGCAAAACCTCAGGCCCATGAGACTGGGGAAGTTTGTACAGGCCGCCATGATCGTCAACGAAGATCCCCAAAGAAAGATTGCGCTGGCGATGACTTTGCCTGTCGGGAGCTTGACCAGCACCAGTGCAGCAAGGGGCTGCATAACCAGCTGCGCGAGGTAGAGGATCGAGCCGAGCCACGAGTACTGCTGGCCAACGAGATTGGCATCTTCGACGAGCCCAAAAATGGAGACGTACGAAAGACTGGACTTGTCGAGTTGCTGGAAGAAGTAGGCGCCCAAAAGCAAAGGGAGGACTCGGAGATCGATTCGGCGCCGCACAGCCTTCTCTTCTTCAGGTGTGAAGCTGCGGTCTACGGTGGTCGTCGCCAGGAACTGGGCTGCTTTCTCGGCGGTTGCGGTGGGTTTGGGGGCCGTCTCAACGGCGGGAGTGATGGAGTCTGCAGACTCGATTTGTTCTGCTGAGGGATTCTGTTTGGACGTCATTTTGGGCCGTCTAGCTGCGAAAGGTGCAAGGGCCTGCAACGAGCCCTGGGGCCCATCTCCAACCTTATATACCCGCCCCGGGCATATATTACCCGATCACCTACTCAGTCTTGGAGACTCAAGCTCCTTCCCAGACTTTTCTCATCTGATTCGAGACAGTAGAGCTTGCACTGAAACTGATATGGCCCCAGGATTTGCCCAGGCCTGCCGCTGTCATCCATGCTGCCCCAGGACTGCCCATGCCAGAATGCGGGGTGGGCTTGTACTGTCCGGTGATTGATGGAAAATCCACGACGATCTCTCGATCTGCCCGTTCAGCCTATTTGACCCTCCCCGGCCGACACACCACACCGTCCGCTTTGAGCTTAGCAGGCGCCTCCTCATGCGTTTGTTGGAGTGGTTGCGGGGTTGCCTCGGTCTTGTTCACCCCGAGTACAACTCTCCCCTCTTTATATCCCAGCAGCTAGCTGGCTCGATATCTCACAGGCAGGGACAGAACACATTATCAACCAAGGGTAAGAAAAGAAAAGAGAGCATAGAAGAAAAGAAAGAAAATGGTCAAGAAATACGCCCTCATCGGCACCGGCGGCCGGGCCATCTTCTTCTACACCGCAATCGTGAAAGACTTCCCTCAAACAGCCCAGCTCGTCGCCTTTTGCGACACGAACCAGACGCGCCTAGACTATGCCAATTCACGCCTTGAAGCACTCGGCCACGCCCGAATCCCAACCTTCCTGGCCTCTGATTTTGACCACATGATCGCAGAGACACAGCCCGACGAAGTCATTGTCACGACAATCGACCGCACGCACAATATCTACATCGTGCGCGCGCTGGAACTCGGATGCAACGTCATCACTGAGAAGCCCATGACCATCGACGCGCCTCGGTGCCGGCAGATCTTCGACGCAGTCGAGCGAACAGGCAACAGAGTGAGAGTAACCTTCAACTACCGCTACGCGCCTCACAACACCAAGATCTACAAACTGTTGTCATCCGGCGCAATCGGTCAAGTGAACTCGGTGCATTTCGAATGGCTGCTCAATACTCAGCATGGCGCCGACTATTACCGGCGCTGGCACCGCGATAAGCGGAACAGTGGGGGCTTGCTCGTGCACAAGTCGACTCACCATTTTGACTTGGTCAACTTCTGGCTGCAGTCCAGGCCCGAGACAGTGGTTGCAATGGGCGACCTCAGGTTCTACGGAAGGGAGAATGCAGAAAGGCGTGGTGAGACAAAGTTCTACTCTCGTGCGTATGGGAGCGAGAATGCGAAGGATGACCATTTTGCGCTGCATCTTGATCGAAACCCGCAGCTGAAGGCGATGTACTTGGATGCAGAGAAGGAAGACGCCTACTTCCGGGACCAGTCTGTTTTCAGCGACGGAATCAGCATCGAGGATACGATGGGCGTGATGGTGCGGTATCGCTCCGGTGCCGTCCTCACCTACTCTCTTACGTCCTACGCGCCCTGGGAAGGGTTCCGAGTTATGTTCAATGGCAGTAAAGGCCGGCTGGAGGTGGAAGTCGTCGAGCAGTCGTATGTCAATTCTGGTGGCGAACAGGCCCTAGAAGGGGCATTGGAAAGCCAGTCGATTCTGTTGCGGCCGCTGTTTGGCAAGCCTGTGCAGATTGAGATTCCCAAGGGGAGTGGTGGTCATGGAGGGGGCGATCCGCAGCTGCTGAATGATCTATTTGGAGAGGTTACTGGCGGTGATCCGTACAGGAGGGCTGCGTCGCATGTGGATGGGGCGCTGTCGATCCTGACGGGCATCTGTGCGAATCAGTCCATGACCACGGGGCAGACGGTGAGGGTTGATGATGTCTTCAAAGTGTAGTGCGATGGAGGAGTTTTGTGTTTTTTGATAGAGTCACGACTTCAGAATGCATGATAGAGCTAGAATTCTAGGCTGTTTCAAGCTGTTTCAGGTCTTGGTTAGGAGAAATGCGGCTCTTGTATTCTTGAGCCTTACCATTGAGACTCGCTAGTGCAAACGAACTGTGCGAGGCTTAATAGCTTGCCGCATAGGCCACGGCTAGTCTCTTCATCAGTCTGGATTCCGATTCTGCCCTTTGAAGTCGACAAGCAGTTGCAGGGACCCCAAGTTCTCTGCCAAACTGTGCATAAATATTCATATTCAGAAGAAAAAGACTATTATTTAGTCTACCACCGCACAAATTGCCTTATATTGGGTCTTCCCCATGTACCAAATCAATTTCCAATGACATCTTGCTTTGTCGAACAATGTCGGCTTTGTAACTAATGTAAGACCATGTTAATTATAGAATTCAATTCTAGCTCCCTCGGGAATATTATTCAATTATCTAGGAGTTCAGTCTTCTTTAAACGTCATGAGGTCATGCTCAAACATGGCGAAGCCTACATTATTAGGTCTTCTTGGAGAGCTTGTCCTACTCTGTGAATACCTGCAAAAAGCCTTGTTGCGGCATCCTCGAGGACTTTCAGAGCAGCACAGGAGTCGCTGATTCAGTACGCTCTGACCACCCAGATGCGGCCACAACCGTGAGTTTCAACGTTTTATAATGGGCCAGCGATAGACGACGCGGATAGCCATGACTAACGCTCTGTCCCGGCGTATTCGAGCCATGGAGGCAGACCCCAACGACTTTGGTGCTCTAACATCCGCCTCGACCGCGGCATTCATGGACACGTCCAGATCAGAAAAGGGAGTATCGACTAAGTCACCTGAGCAAGGCCTCGGTAAGTGCTATATGCACAGGCGGTGATATTCTGCGTCCCTCTAACAGCGGCAATATAGGATAGCCAAGCCAAATTATCAGCACTTTACTAGCAGCCCGAGCTCACATCAGCCCTGTCGACTTTTGGGCAGCTGGGAATTCACGCCATTAATGAAAACACGTTATTGGTCGATCATTCATAATCAAGGCTTTGATTGATTGACGTAAATGTAGACCTAACGCCCAGTTACCAGCAGGCAAATGGCGCTTATACTCGCCGCTGCGGGCACACGTTGGTGCTCAATACTCCCGGGAGGCAGAAGCAGAAGAAGGGACAGAAAAAGGCACTCAGGCCACACGACGTGAAATGAACTTCTAAGTTTTGCAGCAACCCACGGGTGCGTCGGTCTGCTCATCCGGTGGATATCCAATATGGCGTCCTGCGGTAGAGTGGCCTTTGGGTGAGCTCTTCCTTTGGCTGCAGCCAACACGCAACAGGATGCTTGCCTTGCGCTGTCATGCCACGGTACAGTTATCAACTACCGCGACGGAGGCGGGCATACTCCGATCTCACGCTGTATACTTGGTTTGCTGCAAGATCGCCCACGTTATTTCTATGGTGGCTGTGACTTTTCGCGTTCTAATGACTATGGTAAGATGCGCTTCGGTATACTTCGAATAGTTTGTTTAGGTTTTATACCACGATGAAATGAATAGGTCATGGTTAGCGTCTTTCCAGATTCAGCTGTTTTGTGCTGTTCTAAATTGCCTTCAAAAATCTAGGGTAATGAATTATTTGGTTACTTTTGCTAACACTCGGTGAATACAGGCGATGCGCTAATAGGTATGGGTTATTATACAGCATAGTAACCTTATGGATATAAAGTTGCTTTGAATATTGGTGTTCATTCATCATGATCAAAGACCATGCAGATTATATATATTCGCATCAAAATGCCAAAATCCTGGGTTCTATCACTAGATATCATGCAGATTCATATTTAGTGGAAAGCAGACGCAGTCCTCCAATCACAGGCCGGCTGGCCCAATTGGCAAGGCGTCTGACTACGAATCAGGAGATTGCAGGTTCGAGCCCTGCGTCGGTCATCCTTTTGCTTTTTCTCTTATCCCTAAGGGCCGATTTTTTAGGAACCAATTTTTGGTGCCGGTGGAGTATGGATGGGGATGAACGGGGCTGAGGTGGACCTGGTAGGGCTGCAATCGCACGTGACTTAACCTATGTAGTATCAGCTACAGTTTGGGTGCAGTCCCTGCGTATCAGGCGAAGAGACCAAAATATCTGAGAGGTTGTTGTCATTTCCGATTTTCTTTGCTTAACGCGACTCGTATCCTTTTACTCCGTGTTCTATGATTTCTTTACTTGTTTCGAGCTAGCCTTTATACCGAGATGAGACCATTCGTCTTCTTTATATTAGCTCATCTTTCAGTCTCATCGAATTGAAAAATATGCAACTCGTAGCACTAATTGTACTTGAATAGCCAGTGATATTTATATAGTTGTAGTGTCGACGCGCTCGAGTCGACGTTTTTGTGTGCATGGTATACTGTAGAACCAACACAATACGCTTCTAGATATCCGACAAGTACTACAGTCCGCAATCCAATGTCCTTCCACTTCACAAAAATGTCCTTCAACAACTTCGACATCACAGCCAACGAATTCGAGTACGCCTGCGAAACCGGTGATGCCGCCTTCATAGCTGACGTCCTTGACTCCGGCACCAGTCCACGAATCGGCCAGCGCAAGCCGCTCATGGCTGCTATACTCAACAACCACGTCGAGATCGTCAGGCTCCTACTAAGCCGCGGAGCACCAGACGAGTGTTTTGCTTTCATAGCAGACGAACGAGCATTATCGCCGGAGGCGTCTGATATCACTGGCAGTCTGCAGTTTGCGGCGATGCATGGGAGGGTAGATGTTGTTGAAGAGCTGTTAAGGATGGGAATTGCCGTTGATTGTGTTGACAGGGCTGGACGGACCGCGTTGGGTTTCGCGGCGAGGGCCGGCGAAATCAACGTTGTCAGATTGCTTGTTGAGGCTGGGGCTAGTTTGACCAAAGTCGATAAGGAGGGGATGACGGCATTAGATCATGCTGCGGCTGCGGTGGAGATTGAGGTTATTGAGTTTCTAAGGGGGGAAATGAGAAAGGGCAAGGCTAAGGTCTAGGATTGTGGTGTTGATTCTTTACTGTTGATGAGTTGGCTTTACTCAGTTCCGGGTTCACACACCGAACCTCTCTTATAGGTATTCCATATTAACACCAGCATGTAGTTCAATAAGTAGAGCGTATATGATTCTTCCATCTTGCTTGTGGCTGTCGTGGCATATAGTAGAAGGTCTATTTACTCTCGTTATTGTGGAATCTACGCCTTGTATAGCTGAAGTTTGAAGTTGGCGCAATCACAGCGCGAGTGGGCATCACGCATTTGCTATATCCATTATACTAAGAAGCTTGTTCTTCGCGATATTTAGCTGTGAGTTCCAGCCTTGCCGTGCTCGGAAATATCTGCACCCTCGTGACCGCAACCATTGAGACGACTATGTCTCCCGGTACAAGAACAGGCCAATAAATATGGTTAACGCATATCGCCGGAGTGCTCGTAAGAAACTATATTGGGAATCTCAATGCTGCTGGATTTGCGCTACGTTGGAACATATGGTTGCCACAGAATAGGTAGGACTGAGTTGGAATCCCGCGGGGCTGCAGGTGCTTGGACAAAGTGGCAGGAATTCTGACAATTATTTAGTAATCAAGTATGGCATTATTCGGTACATCGAATCGAGATTACTGATTATGCTAACATGATCCAAGGCGTGCAGCTGCATTCTGATTAGTGATCCTGCGGGATTGGTCATATATCGGGATTTGCACTCTGTAGAAGAGGTATATAAGCCACTAGATACCATATCATACTCAAATCTACATTCAGTTCGTTGTCCATCAAATCAAGCCTGACCAGAAGATTCGGGAAACTAATGGCCGCGCATAGCTACAGAAACATCGTCCTCATTGGTGTGCGTTGAATGCCCCCAATCGTTTAACATGCCTGGGCGAAACTCTAACCTGACCGATCACCAGGCCACCGGCTCCCTGGGAGACATCCTTCTGAAATCTCTCCTCTCAGAACCAGCCTTCAAAGTGACCGTCCTCACTCGGGAGTCCTCAAGGGGCCGCACCAGAATCACGTCAGCAGCGAGAGTAATCACCACCGCAGATTCCTACCCGCAAGAAGACCTAATCAGAGCCTTCCAAGGCCAAGATGCGGTCGTGAACGCGATCACCAGCTTCTCTGTCGCAGAGCAGCTAAAGTTCATTGACGCGGCTGTAGCAGCTGGGGTCAAGCGGTATATCCCGTCCGAGTATGGGCTTGACAACAACAACTCTGCTGCGCGAGAGCTCTCGCCTGTCTTCCGAGACAAGGGCCGAGTGCAGGATTATCTGCGGCTGAAGGAGGACACTGGTTTAACCTGGACGGCGATTGCGTGTGGGATGTGGATTGGATGGTACTATTACCCATTTATCTCCATATCCCGATTCATTTCATCTCTTCAAACTCTCTAGTCAACTTCATTCTATCCGATTTAGTTCCAACATTTGGACTGACCTCCAGCTGACAGGTCCATTCGCAACAACTTCCTCGGCCTTGACTACGGCACCCGCACCATAACTCTGACCGATGACGGACGAGGCCGCTTCTCGACAACCACGCTCGCCAACACCGCGCTTGCCCTGAACCGTATCCTACTCAGTCCTAGCTCGACGGCAAACCAGATTGTTTTCCTGAGCGACTTTGCCACGACGCAGGTCGAGCTCGTCGAGACGATCGAGAGGCTTACCGGTGAAACGTGGCGACGCGAGTCTGTCAATACCACAGAGGCAATCCCTGCGCTGACTGAGGCCTGGAGCAAGGGCAGTACTGAGGCTGGGTATGGATTGATCAATATCGGATTTACAAAGGGGACGTATAGTGGGCATTTTGAGCCGCTTTACCAACTGAGAAATCGGGAACTGGCACTACCAACAAGGGATCTTGAGGAAGTGGTCAGAGAGGCGCTGGGGGAGGTTGGGCATCCGGGCTTTGAAGGGTATGTTCATAGATAGATATCCGCTGGTCCAAATATCAGGCGTGGTAGTGTAGAGGAGCTATAAGGACTGTTCCATGGCAGCAAGTTCCCATCACATCTAACATTTAGGGTTGACCGCCTTGCTGGAAATGGGGCTAGATTATGATCTAGACTTCGACGGGCCTTTGGCTAAACTGGGCATCTTGATCGCGTGAACTCTTGACACGCGATTAAGATCCGGCAAGATCATAGAATGAACCTACTCACCTAACCATGCGAGTCTGGCCTACACTTATCAATAAAAGTGGAAACAGGTATGAAGTACAAACTTCCGACAAGTCGTAATTAACTGTGTTATGAATTTGGCTTAGCGCTTGGAGTTGGAGTAAGTGCTTGGAGTTGGAGTAGCTGATACTCCAATATTGAGGGGCTATATAAGATGACACGTGTATCTCCCATCTTTCTGTTCTGTAACTAAGTCCATGAGCTCGCTCTCTCAGACAACAATCACTTAGTTCTCTCTATTCTGTGCCAAGTTCTTCTGACCAACCGTGGATTTCACTACAAACTGAGCGCTGGTAATGCTCTGTGTTGTGGATGCTCAGAGGGGAAAGGGCAGGAGGAAACTGTATCAACTACACGAACGTAGCCTACTAAGGATCGGATGCCATATGACGATTGATTATCTATCTCGTTGACGAGAGATAGCTTCTTCAATATCTCTCAATCAATCTGTACAATACGTAGAGGGGTCAGATAAGGGGTCAGAGATTAGGCCGTGACAACCAGAATAAAAAGCCTCTACTAATAAGGGTTGACCCTTTTTGGTGTAGTGGCAAAATCTCTCAGGCCGCTAAAATAACGTGGTGTAAGCCAGCCACAGAGGCTCATCGTGTACACGATGAAGGTCATATGATATTTCCGTATCACTCTGGAACAATTCAACCTATCAACTTTAGGCACAACAGAAAAGGGGGCAAGGCAAATCAAGAATGATTCATTTATTCTCGCTCAGAGAAGTACTGTCCCTTAATTACGTGAGGAGATTAACTCCTAGCGACTTGATTCAGGATGGGTTGGAATTAGACTAATTAGACTAGTCTTTTATAAGATAAAAGTGAAAATTATCTAGGCATTTACCGCGCCCCAAAATCGACTAGTTGGCGAAGAGATGGTACGCAATTCTCTAAGAAAAGCTGCTGGCCTTGCTGTTGTCGGGCCATATATGCCGATTGAAGCCATTTCCTAGAGCGAGCTGGCTATTGAACGATGAAACAAAAAGTCATCTGTCAGTGGTTTTTGTCAAAGCATGGCCGTGCTGCGAAAATAAAGAAGTTTGTATGCGCCTGTCATGCAAAGCTCCGTGGTTTAGGCGTCTCCAGGTAAGGCAAGAAACTAGGACTCAGGATTAAGTGTACAAATCACCATCTGTTAATACCAGGGCTATGCATAGAATACTAAATTTCTTACAGTTTATCAACAGTTCTTATTAGAACTTGCAGTTTTATGTACATGATGTAGCATCCCTTTAGCCATCGACGCACGAAACTGACGCTGATGCTGATGCCAATATAACCACCATTAATGAAGCACAAATACAAGCGATCCAGAGATTGGCTTTGTGGCAAGTTTCTGAAAGTTGACTAAGAGCAGAAGCGGGATGAATGAACAGAATAAGGCTGGAACTGTGGGTATAGACATCCGACTGGAAACGGTTCAGTCCTCTATTTCAACCTCGCCTGAGTACGACGTCCATATACATTTCATGTGCCTCGGAAAAGACACTAAGTATAAAGGTAGAAATACTCTGGACCAGGATAAATAGATTCAGGGTGTTGGTCAACAACGGTTGGCGCGCTGGATAGACATATAGTGGCTATTGGATCGTTGCCCGAGTGTGCTTTTCCCCAGGGGTATCTCAGGACTGCGGGATAATGGCAGACTTGATGGGGCCCTTTTTATGACTGAAACCGAGAGCATAGGCTCGCTAATCACTAATGGTCATTCTGGCGTTGGTGCACTAGATAATGGTAGCGGGTCTCACGTAATAACAGCTAGAATAGAACGTGGACAACTCTTCTGATGGATCGATGACGTTCTGCACTTCTTACGGATAGGAGTACCGTGATATATAATATGGACTGTACCAGAAAATTCGTGAATATGTAGTAAGGTAAGAATCAAATATAGCTATCCGGTCATATTCTGCAATTGAGCCGGAGTAAACCTGGAAGTAAAACCAGTAGGATCCTGGACCTGACGCCCGCGGGCCCGAGTACGGCATGCTCACGAAATAATGGGCATAATAAGCTGGGCTGTGCCGTCTCTGACAGTTTCATAATTAATATTTTCTTATTGCGAGGCTGAATCTAATTCCAGCAGCAGGTCGGGGCGAGTACGGTGGAGGGGCCGCTTGCTTTATAACCAAAGTTGTGGACGCCGACAGCCCAGCGTTTCTATAAGTGCAATTAACAGATTCCATCTCAAGCAGCATGTCTCGCCACTATCTGCTTACTACATGTGGCTTGCTAGCTGTGCTTTTAGCCGTTGCTGCAGCGCCAGGCCGTCCCACGATCAATAGTACCTGCCGCTACCTCCCAAACGACCCCCAATGGCCCAGTACCGAACAGTGGCAACAACTAAACAACTCGGTCGGTGGCCGTCTAATTCGAGGCATCCCACTGGCTAGTCCATGTCACGGGGAAGAATATAACAATATCACATGCGGCGCACTCCAGGAACGATGGGCAAGTCCGCCTCCCTAGTAAGTTATGCCTCAATGCGCCTCGTATGTTTGGAAAGCAAGCCAGCCAGTCTGGTTTCCTGCTAACGACCGCTACTAGCTTCATGGACCCCGTCAATGTGATGTCCTTATACTGGCAAAATAACAGCTGCAGCCCGTTCATGTCCAGAGACTCTCCATGCAGCCTCGGAAACATTGCTCCCTACGCGGTAAACGTCTCCTCCGCGCAGGATGTAATCGCCGGGCTAGCCTTCGCGCAGAAGAACAATATCCGTCTGTCTGTAAAGAACACAGGTCATGACTTTCTTGGACGGTCTGCCGGTGCAGGGTCCCTGGCACTGTGGATGCATAATCTGAATGGGATACAGGTAGTCAACCACACCGGTCCGGTCTATTCAGGGCCAGCGCTCAGGCTGGGCGCAGGTGTCCAGGGATTCGAGGTCTACAAGTTCGCAGCAAGGTACGGTCTCAGAGTTACTGGCCCCTTTAATCCGACTGTCGGGGTGGTCGGTGGGTACGTCCAAGGGGGCGGGCACGGTGCGCTGCAGGGTGCATACGGTCTGGCCGCTGATAATGTGCTGGAATATGAAGTCATCACTGCAGATGGACGACATCTTATCGTCTCACCTGCCGAGTACGAGGACCTCTTTTGGGCGCTTAACGGTGGGGGAGGGGGGACCTACGCAGTCGTTCTTTCGGCCACGATGAGGGCATATCAAGACGGAGTAGTCGCAGGGGCTTCGCTCTCATTTTCTGTTGGTGGCAACGAGACTAACGCAGACGCAGAGATGGAGGCATACTGGGCAGCCATCTCAGCCTGGCACATCCAACTCCTGATCCACGACGAGACACCGAAAATGACCACTCTATTCAGCTTCACAAACACCTCTTTTAGCCTAGTTGCCGCTACGCTTCTGGATAATCCTGCATCTACACTCTCTTCAGTATTAGCGCCCTTTATCCAGTCCCTAGATGATTTAGGGCTGAACTACACCTACGAAACAAACACCCAGTCGTCATTTTACGACCACTTTGCACTCTACACGCCCGCCTTACCCTACGGCATCACGGTCACAAATTCGACCGTCGGTGGCCGACTGATCCCCCGTCGGACGGTCACTGAGAGGCTCCCCGAATTAGTCTCCGCACTGCGCAATATAACCTCTCACCCAAATATCCGGATCAACGGGATTGCGGCCAACATTACGCATACCCGGGTCGGGAATACACCTGCCTCAAATGCCGTTCTTCCTGCCTGGCGTGATGCGCTCTACACTCTGAACATGGACGCTTATTTTGAGCCGGGGGCGTCGACGGACATCATTCTGGGCCGTCAGGCCTTGACGAATGCAAATCAGGATCTTCTCAAACAAGTTACAGGGGGTGCAGGATATGGCGCGTATACGAACGAGGCAACCTTCGATAACCCAGATTGGAAAACGGATTATTTTGGAACTAACTACGACACGCTTTTGCGGGTCAAGCAGAGGTACGATCCGGGTCATGCGCTCTATGGAGCTGCGACGGTAGGCAGCGACTATTGGAGCATGCAAGGGGATGGGAGACTTTGTGTTGCTGCAGGCGCCTTTAGTTGAACCGTTCGAGGATGATATACAACCCCGGACACTCTTCCCCGGCGTGCCAGTTCTCTGTCGTGTATGGACCGGCTAGAGACGAGCTCGCGCAAATGAGCATTAGCATCTGAGCAAACAACTGTAAGGTATGTGAATAATGGTGCTAGGTACAAGTCGGACATAGTATAGCCTATTCTCAGCAAGAGTATTTAGCCTAATCTGACAGATTTAGTGTCGTGCGTGCTAACTTGATCTTCATATTTGTGGTTAGCCGCTATAAGCCGGTACCTGGAGTTCAATTTCCTTGACCGGGGTTCAGGGGGTCAATCAGAGCATACGTACTGCTCGTCTGTGAGACTATGGCATTGGATGACAGCATGATAAAAACAGCATAATATGACAAGACATTGAGGATCGTGCAGGAAACTTTAGGGCTCTGCTAGCGGCCGTCCATGTATCGGAACAGGCAAAAGGTGTGGCAACTCCTTCCAGCGCGATGTACTCAATGCAGGGCGAGATTGAGTCTTGGACAAAAGCAACACTTGAAAGGCTATAGCACAGCAGTATTATTATTCATTGTAGTATTCCCCGCACTGTGCGAGCTGCGAATATTAACCGCGACCATAACCGCGTTCTTGGAGCTGCATGATCTGCATCTCGAATAGGAAATTTCCCGGCAGCTGTCTTTGTAGCAATCTATAAATTTCCATGGTCTGATCTGGGGCAGACATGGAAAAATCAGAGTACACTCATACCCAGCCAGTCAGTGCTTGATCGCAGGCATGAGAGCCCTCGTTCCACTGGTCCTTGCCACCACGGCACTGGCATCCCCAGCGCCAGCCCTCAAGCCCCGTCTCGATGACGGGCTAGCACGCACTCCTCAGATGGGGTCAGCTAATTCTTCCTTTCCTTGCGGGTCCCAGATCGTTTCACTAATACCGATGTAGATGGAACACCTACAATCAATATAACTGCTTTCCCAACGAGAGCATCGTGCACGAGAACGCGCAAGCTCTAGTCGACACCGGCCTCGCCGACCTCGGCTATCGCTATGTGACTATCGATTGCGGCTGGGGCGTCGAGGACAGATTGCCCAATGGCACGATCACTTGGAATCCCGAGCTCTTTCCGCAGGGCTTCCCAGCGATGGGTCGGTATCTGCATGATCTGGGTCTACTGTTTGGAGTCTACGGCGACTCCGGGATTCTGCTGTGTGGGAGTCCACCCAACAGTACAGGGAATCTGTGTATGTCTTCTTTTCTCTGCCTTCTTCCGCTTGTTGCCGGGTGAAAATATGCTGATTGCCTTGCGATGACAGACTACGAGGATATCGATGCGAGGACCTTTGCCGAATGGGGGGCTGATTCACTGAAATGTACTCTATACTATATTCTTATTCTCTCTAGTCTTAGAATGCTAACAAGTCAGACGACAACTGCTACTCTGACGCCGCAACCAACTATCCAAACGTCAACTACGCGCCCTCAACATCCCCGCACCCCCGTTTCGCAAACATGTCTCGCTACATCCAAGCCCAAGACCGGGATATCCTATTCCAAGTATGCGAATGGGGTATCGACTTCCCCGCCCTCTGGGCCCCGGAAATTGGCCACTCGTGGCGCATCGGGAACGACATTATACCTCACTGGCGCTCCATCTTCCGCACGCTCAACCAGGCCGTTCCGCAAACCGACTTCGCCGGACCAGGCCAGTGGCCAGATCTAGACATGTTGCTTGTCGGACTCGATGGGGTGTTGACTGTGCCAGAGGAGCAAACGCATTTCTCGCTGTGGAGTATCCTCAAGAGCCCCTTGACGATTGGGGCTGCCATCCCGAGTATGAGGGCGAAATCGTTGGAGATTCTGAGTAATGCAGATGTTATTGCATTCAACCAGGACGCTCTTGGTGTCAGCGCGGTCTTGAGAAGGAGGTGGAGTGACGAAGGGTATGAGGTATGGAGTGGGCCGTTGGAAGGGTGGAGGACTATTGCGGCTGTGATCAACTGGAGGGATGAGGATCGGGAGATCACGCTTGATTTGCCGGATATTGGGCTGCAGTATGCTGGGACACTGCAGAATGTCTGGGCAGATGAGACCGTGAAGGGCGTCAAGACAAGCTACAGTAGTGTTGTCGAGGCGCATGGAGTGATACTGGTGCAGCTTGCTGAGACAGTAGAGGAGGGGGTGTATCCGGCGGATGTGTTTGCGGCCACGACTGGGTGAGTTTCGCTTTCCTATGATCAATGCCCTGGTGAATGTTGACATGTATGGCTAGTGATGTGACAACATTCTCCGACATCTATGCCGTCACCTCGAGCCCTAATTTTGTCCTCAATATCACCCTCACCGAGGTCGCTGAAGCTGCAACAAATATAGCTATCATCACAGACAGCAGCAGGAGGCCAATCTCAGCTTCTATCCCAGCTGGGTCTTCCTCGATATCAGCATCCGTCAGCCTAACCGCCGGCTCCAATAACACCATCACCTTCCGCAACGCGCCCCCCCTCTCTTTCATTACCCTCAGTCCCCCAGAACCAACCTACTATACCGGCACGCAAGACTTCACCCTGACATCCCCAGCAGGTGCATATACCTGCCCTGACACATACTGTCTTCCCGCTGGCTCCAAGATCGTCGATCTCAGCACAGGAAGCGCCGCAACGGCCCACATCAACTCTTCAACGTCCGGTTCCAAGTACCTCGAGATCGACTACATAAACAACGAGGTCGCATTTGACTCTTCCTGGGGATGGGGCTCAAACTCGCGCAACCTCACAATCAGAGTCAATGATAACGATCCAGTCAGACTGGAGGTTCCGCTGTCGGGACGCCATAGTGAGCTCTTTGGCCCAGGACTTGGGTGGTGGGATTCTAGCCGACTTGGGGTCCTGACAGATGGGTGGGTAAAGGGAACTAACGAGCTTGTGCTCGGCAATGAGGGGGGCGAAGGGGGATTTACGAAGTATGCTCCTGATGTTGTGGGCATTGCTGTGTATGACTGAGACGGGATGAAGAAAGATGAGAAGGCGAGTTGATAGCTTGAGAGTCCACCTCAGAAAACTAGGTACTTAGGATCTGCCGTTATGACTTTTGGGTCAGTAAGTCAACGGCTTATGTTCTTAGGAAGCAGGAAACAGCATGACCTGACAGATACTGAAGGACGTGTGCTTGTGGATCAAATCCTAGCTATAACCTCACTAACTCAGTGCAAACATCGTTAATGAGGCACCACCTCCTAGAGCCGCACACGATATGCGAATACACTTGACCTATGTGATCCAAAATCTCAATTCACGGCACAAGGGCCCTGCCAACCAACCCGACTACTTATCCCCATCCCCTCCATTCCTAGCCAGAAGCGCTTCTTGCACCGCTCCACTTCATGGTCTTCAAGCAAACTTGCCAATCTCACGGAGTCAGGCCAATAGTCAAGATGTTTGGCCACAATCAATCTTAGTAGGCATCCCGTTGTGCTGATAGAGCTGGCAAGTGTGTTTTTGTATACCTCTCGCCTCACAGCAGCTCTGCTGTGTACTCCAGTATTTCTCATAAGCCCTCTAAAATCTGCCAGAATGGCTCATTGGGCGAGCTCTAGGCATTATCTAAGCCATGGTATGTCCCGTATATCCACAGCAGAAAGGTGTCTTCAGCAAGAGCTATATCACCCGGCTTGGAACAGGCCAGTCCGCTGTTCAGTTCAGTTTAACAGCCGTACCGGTACGAGAATCTGAGGAATGTCCTCACCGTTTGACTATGGCTAGGAATTTCCGCGTCTCCCTTTACTTAAGGAACAAAGTTAGTTTCCTGATAACCAGGGCATTGTTGTCCGACTCTTGACTCTCTTGACTCTTCTGTCCCGGATGGAACAGTAGATCAACTTCCCACCTTGATCCAGTTCCGGCCTTAAGCTTAGAGGGAAGACACTATGCCGTCAGTTAGGCCACCTCATACACGCAAGATACCATTCGCACGCTCGGCAAACACCTTCCGCCTGGTACGCCTCTTGCATTATATAAGTACTTCTCAATGCAGACCCTTAAGCACCCAATATTGACCATATAACCCTCGCAACTCAGATACTCTTCCCGTCCACTTTCTTCAGCTTCAGCTTGTCAATCTCGATGCCTTCAATTGTTCTTGCCTGCCCAATATCAGCTCACAAGCTGAAAAATGCAACGGGTTCCGTCATACATTTACAGCCATCATATCACTCCCCTCAGGCCCCCTCGCATAGAGGCTGGTCCCGCATGTCTTGCAGAAGTAGTGCGGGTATTGCTTAGAAGCAAAGCGATATTCCTTAGTGTAATTTGTTAGCCTCTAGAAGATCTTCAACGGGATCAGAAGTGGCAAGTATAAAGGCGAAGTAACTGCAATAATCCGTGATCCAGATGCAAGCGCAACGGGGTTAGCGAACCACAACAACATCCTCAGAATGCTCATTTTTCAACTCTGAGGCTTTCGGGTATAGCATCAGGTAGCCATTCTTTGTGCAGATCGAGCCTGGGCTAGCCATTAACTTTGATCTCTGAATCTTGGCTGGGGTTCGTTCTGTGATCAGCGTACAGTTGCAGTTGACAACCTCCAACTCCTCCAAGGGTGTTGGCAGCTCAAAGGTAAATCTCGCCGCGCCACAGTGGCAGCATCCTCGGTAAGAGACTGGCATTAAGATTCCACAGCTAAGCTGACAGACGGTGAATGAAAGCAGGGAAATGGTTGCAGCTCCCCAGATACTCGCGGTCTTATAGGCACCCGCCAGAATGGCTGAGTGAGCTCTTGGCTCTCGTATTCTGACGCTTGAAGGATTCTTAGCTAGGCAGAAGCTGCTATTTTGGGACGCTTAATGCGACGCTGAATTCAAATGCAACAGTCAGCTCAGATTTTATTCTGTTAACTGGTCTGTCAACAACCATACTGCGAATCTATTGGTGGGTAAGTATTCTGCTGGTTCGTCGCAGCCATTCGTCTATCTGACCACGTACTGGCTCAGCTAACCTCGGCTCAAATTCTAAAGATCAGCTGTGCCTTATATTAGTGGAGTACGTTAATGGCTAGGCGCGGCCAGTCTCTACTACCGTAAGCACTCAGGGCACACTTGAAGGCAGTGCTACGGCGGGGACGGACCTATGACAGCCCGCTCTGCCCGCCGAGATATTGGACTGCACATTATTAGTCCTATTTATGCTTGACATCTTGCCCTTCGTATTCGTGTTCGGAATTGCCGATTTCCCTGCTCTGTTCGGGGTGGTTCATGCCGAACTTCCCAGCCAGGAACCCTAATGGCTCTAGGGCTGCAGATCAGCAGGACGATGCGGGGTGAGTCCAGCCTAGTGAGAGAAGTGCCTACTTCGTATAGTATAGTATGTACGGGGAATCCCCGGGACAAGATCAGCTTCCCCCGCAATTTACCAGACCCAGGATTAGTATTGGCCCCAGATATCCTGCTGTGGACTGCCTGCAAGACGCTGACTGACCCACCTGTGACGAAATGCAGTCCTCGGGGTATCATTGTCCCACCCTCAACCTCCTTTCTCGCATGCCGAGATGCGGAGGCTCCAGCGTGGGGAGTAGGGTTTTCAAGATCATGGTATGACGGTAGGAGACGGCCCTATAAAGCCAAGGAGAGGATAGACGTCCTCTCAGTGCAACCAGACACAGACAGACACTATGTCTCTGTCAATCTCTGGCGTCACCTTTGAGCATCACCGCTCCGCGCTGGGGATTGGAGAGCCCTCTCCGCGTATCTCCTGGCGTTTTGACGGCACTGTCTCGAACTGGACGCAATCTGCGTACGAGGTCGAGATCAACCGTGCTGGACAATCGAACACCTTCCGCGTCAATTCGTCCGACTCTGTTCTCGTGCCCTGGCCAAGCGACCCGCTTCAGTCTGGCGAGGAGGCCACCGTCCGCGTGCGTTCATTTGGACGCGCCAACCAGCTCAACGCGCCCTGGTCGGACCCTGTTACTGTAGAGCCGGGGCTGCTGGGCGAAGAGGATTGGCAGAGCGCTGTAGCGATTGTCTCTGATCGGGAGACGGAGGTCAATGCTACCCATCGACCGATCTACTTCCGCAAGGACTTCGACGTAGATGAGGAGATCCTCTCCGCCAGACTCTATATCACGGCCTTGGGTGTCTATGAGGCTGAGATCAATGGCCAGCCCGTTGGCGACCATGTCCTGGCGCCTGGATGGCAAGCATATAACCATCGTCACGAATACAACACTTACGACGTCACGGATCTGCTGCAAACCGGCGACAACACGATCGGAGTCACCGTGGGCGAGGGCTGGTACGCCGGCGCGCTGACCTGGTCTATGACGAGGAATATCTACGGGGACACTCTCGGTTTCCTCTCACTGCTCTCTATAACCACCGCCGATGGCGAAACGATCTACGTGCCCAGCGATGAGAGCTGGCAGTCTTCTACAGGCCCGATCATTGCGTCCGAGATCTATAACGGCGAGACGTACGACTCCACACTGGAAATCGAGGGATGGTCTCAGCCGGGATTCGATGCGTCTGGCTGGCTGGGATCACACGAGGTTGCCTTCGACAAGAGCGTCCTTGCTGCGCCAGATGCACCCCCCGTGCGCCGGGTCGGAGAGCGGCGGCTGGAGAGTGTGTTCAAGAGCGCATCGGGCAAGACGGTCCTTGACTTTGGCCAGAACCTCGTCGGCTGGCTGCGTGTGCGTGTCAAGGGGCCGAGGGGAAGCACAATCAGCTTCGTTCATACCGAAGGTCTGGTATTCCATCGTCCTTCTGCAGTCTGGGCATGCAGATGCTAACGTGAGCAGTGATGGAAAACGGCGAAGTCGCAACGCGCCCTCTTCGCAATGCCAAAGCAACCGACAACTTGACCCTCTCTGGCGAAGAGCAAGAATGGGAGCCCTCCTTCACCTTCCACGGCTTCCGCTACGTGCAGGTGACCGGCTGGCCCGAGGAAACCGAGCTCAACGCCGACAGCGTCACAGCCATCGTAATCAACAGCGACATGGAACAGACCGGGTTCTTCAGCTGCTCGAACCCTCTTCTGAACAAGCTCCACGAGAACATCATCTGGTCGATGCGCGGAAATTTCCTCTCCATTCCGACAGATTGTCCCCAGCGAGACGAGCGACTCGGCTGGACGGGCGATATCCATGCCTTTGCGCGGACCGCAAACTTCATCTACGATACTTCAGGCTTCTTGCGTGGGTGGTTGAGGGATGCATATTCTGAGCAGCTGGAGAATAACCGTACGGCTTCCCTTCTTCCTTCCCCTTCCCTAGTCATCCGAATGCTAACCAGAGCAGACGCACCCCCCTATGTTATCCCCAACGTGCTCGGCCCCAGCTCACCGACCTCCATCTGGGGCGACGCCATCGTCAGCGTCCCATGGGACCTGTTCCAAACCTACGGCGACAAAGCCATGCTGTCCGAGCAATACGCTGGCGCCACAGCCTGGCTAGATAAAGGCATTCTGCGCAACGAAGCTGGGCTCTGGAACCGTTCGACCTTCCAGTATGCAGACTGGCTAGACCCCCTCGCACCACCGGACGACCCGGGCGCCGCCACAACAAACAAGTATCTCGTTTCGGACGCATACTTAATCCACAGCACCGAGCTAGTCGCCAACATCTCGGCGTATCTGGACCGCCCCGACGACGCAGAGAGGTATGCTGCGGACAGGGCGAATCTCACGCGCGCCTTCCAGAGAGCCTGGATCTCGGCCAATGGGACAGTCGCAAACGAGACGCAAACGGGGCTCACGCTGCCGCTGTACTTCAAGCTCTTCGAGCGACCAGAGCATTATACGGCTGCGGCATCGAGGCTCGTCGATATCGTCACAGAGAACGATTACAAAGTCGGCACCGGCTTTGCTGGAACACATCTCCTCGGCCATACATTATCCGCCTACAACGCCTCGTCAACATTCTACAGCACCCTCCTGCAGGAGGATGTCCCCGGATGGCTGTTTCAAGTTCTAATGAACGGGACCACAACCTGGGAGCGCTGGGATAGCATGCTGGCCAACGGATCCGTGAATCCCGGCGAGATGACGAGCTTCAATCACTATGCTGTCGGAAGCGTCGGGGCCTGGATGCACGAGAACATTGGCGGACTGAGACCGATAGAGCCAGGCTGGAGGCGGTTCGCGGTGGATGTAAAGGTTGGTGGGGGGTTGAGCAGTGCGCAGGAGAGGTTTCTGAGTCCGTACGGGGCTGTCGAGAGTAGCTGGAAGGTCAGCGGTGGCAGGTTCGTGCTGGGTGTGAAAGTTCCTCCGAATAGTGAGGCTGTTGTCAGTCTTCCTGGAGTCCCTATCCGTGGAAAGAAGGAGGTTATTGTAGGTTCAGGGGTGCATCGATTTGAGAGTGCGCTGGGTTGACCAGACTCAATTGTGATGTCTGTCAGAGTGTGGATGATATATCATTCGAGGGATATAAGCTTGTAAATAGGGAGGTATTTCCACCGTCTTAAAGACTACGAGCGCTTGTTACTACGTTGTATAAAACCCAGCTGTGTATCTTGGCCCTGCTTTTTGCCAGCTTAACCCTACTTAACCCTAAGGTCATGACTAGTCTTTATGCTAGTTGAAATAGCTTCTGAAACTGCATAATAGGTAGTTATCATGATTCCAGGGCTTACAACGGAGTCAAGGGTTAGGAAGGCCTGAAGAGGTCAAATAACAACCACTTCCTCTCATTCAAGTAATGACTGCTCCCTGGCCTCCGCGCTCCAGGATTCATACTATATAAAAAACAGGTCTGGGTACGTTAAAGGTAAGACTCTTCAAGCCATCCCATTCTCCTTGAGGACGGTTAATTCTATATGGACTGGACGTGTTTGAGAGAGCCTTCAAGAGGCATGTCGGCCTATACCCTAAAAACATCTATGCCGCACCGTGTAAGTAGTGTATGGGCATATGGATTGTATAGAATTATTTACATTTGTTCACATGTCCTGAGAAATTCTAAATCGGAGCCATGTTATTCACGTCTGAACTGGTGTAAAATAAAATAACTCGGCGTGGCCATATTTTGACCCTTATATTAGTGAACCACCTAGCGTAGTGCAGTTTCCACTCGAGTTTGTTTCCCCTGGGGCTTGTGCCGCTGGAGAATATGCTCCGCTCTTGGAGTCGTGATTGGCTTGTAGATGTTGATTATATTGATTCAAGCTTGCACCTAGGCCCTTGCGTGCTATGGGACGGTTTAGAAGACCAGAGTGGTCGTTGCTAGCATTTGCCGCAGCATCCTCAGTCCCATGTTTGGGAAATAATCTATCTGTCAGTAATTCACTACCAAGTTGAATTTTGCGTAGTTGGGTATCCAAGCTGCCACACTGATGGACTCAGATTTTAAGTGAAAATATCTAAGAGCAAAGCTGAGAATCATCTATTCTTCTCTGCCGGACCAACGCCAACGCCAACACCATCCCCCTCCAACCTCCTCGCAAAAATCATCTGCGCCATTGCATCCTCTGTCCGCAGGTACATCTTCTTCCCCTGCACCCACCAGAACCCAATAGCGACAACCAGCATTACGCCAAACACCGCAATGGCGTAGTTCATATCCGCGGGCTCCGGGTCCGGACTTCCCGGGAAGAAGAAAAACACAGTCGTAACAGCACAATAGACGACGCTTATCCAGTTGACTAGTGCACCCCAGCGACCTAGCCTGAATGGGCCCGGCGGAAGCGTGTCTCGGCCGACATATAGAAGAGCCGCGATGGGAATGCCGTAGGAAACCGTGAGAGCGATAGTACTGACACTGAGAATAGCATCGAGGACGGTGCTGGCGAAGAGGTAGAGAACTCCCACTAGCGCGATCAGGAAGCCTTGCATCCAGAGAGCGCGGACGGGAGCTTTCCAAGTCGTGTCGATGTGCGCGAGATACGGACTGAAAGGGAGGCCGCCGTCTCTAGCAAACCCCCACGTCAACCGTGAGGCCGTGG
The DNA here is from genome assembly GCF_047715535.1 of Aspergillus foveolatus. Taxonomy (NCBI): domain Eukaryota; kingdom Fungi; phylum Ascomycota; class Eurotiomycetes; order Eurotiales; family Aspergillaceae; genus Aspergillus; species Aspergillus foveolatus. Next base: position 66,467 of record NW_027396082.1, on the reverse strand, counting down.
TAAGAATACTGATCCCCTGGCCCAGGCCGTTGAAGATAAACAGCGCGAGCAAGGCAGCTGCGCCCTGGAGACCGACGGTCTCCTGCATCAGTTCGATGAATGGCAGGTTTGCGTCGACGACGGTATTAACGTCTTGTATGCAGAAGAGACAGATCAGCATGAAGATGAAGCCAGTTATTGCGCCGAGGAGGACAGCAAGCCAGATCACGCGCGGGGCGTTGCGGCGCGGAGACGGCATTTCCTCGACCATGTGGATGACAGCGTCGAAGGCTGTGAGGCCGTATGCGGCCTGCACGAGCCCTGTGAACCAGACGACGCCGTCCGGCCAGCCGGTACGGTTCATCCATTGCCCGAAAACGAAGGTGGCGGGCTGGAAGGATAAATCCGATCTGATGCCGACTGAGATCAGCAGGGCAAGAGAGAGGATGACGAAAAGCGCCGTGAACCAGACGCCGACGAAATTGTTCAGCCAGGGAAGCACCTGTTCCGATCGGCAGCTGACGACATTGGTCAATGTCAAGACGAAGACGACAGCTACGTAGACAATAAATTGAAGCCAGCCCTTGTCCGCACCGTCCCAGTCTGGGTCAAACATGATTTTCATGCCTAGCAAGAACTCGGTCATGAAGGCGACTTGCGACGCTGTCAAGGTCCACCACCCAAAGGTGTTGATCCATGCCGTCATGTACGAGAGAAAGCGGCCGAAGGGCGTGTCCCAGAGCCGGCATACCCAATATGCTTGTCCGAGGGCAGTTGGCATGCTGCTCGTGAGCTCTCCGAGCGAAACGGCGACACAGAGATTACAGACGGTAACCAGGACTAGACCCCACAGGATGGTGATGGAGGCGCCATTCGTGAGGCCGCTGCTGAGGCCTTGAGCAAAGGTTGAGTAGGTGCCAAGAACACAAAAGGCCAAGGCGAGCATGCTCCAGAGGTTAAATTTGCGCGACAGAGCCTGGACGTGGCCCATGGCGGCCAGGTCTTGCTCCTCGACGCTGGTGTCGCCCTTGGGGGGCTTGACGTGGGCTTTGTCCATGGCGTTCTGTGAATAGATAATCTCAGGTCATCTCTGAGGGCCGATGGAGAGCTGATATAGAAGTCACGCAGCGAAGTCAAGCTGTCTTGGTGCGGAAATTTTCAGATTTTGCGGGGAATCGGGCGAGGCCCTCATGTGGGTCTCGGCCATATCAGCATATCTAAAAGCAACCATGCCAATGATAACATCCTTCAAATCACAAACAGACATCTTCCTGCTTTTGATTGGAGGCATGCATATGGTGCTGGAGGTAAATGTGCAGCCTAAACTCTGGTCCTGTGCAAGGCCAAAGCTGGAGATCGTCGCCTTTTCCCCTTCCGGCAGGTCTATGCGTTGGAGACATACTAACCTTCCATTAGACGCGGTCGCCAACATGTTTTATCGCTTTCTTGATCGTAACTCGATCGTTCTTCGAAAGGATTTGCGGGGAAATGTTGCAGCGGTTACAAACCAGCGGACGATTATCCCGGCCAAGTGGGCAAGGCGTTTCCGTCACGTTGCTTCCAGCCTCTCTTTACGCAGAGTCAGTGTGGCAATGTCGGGATCCCAGCGAGTATCAAGCGCACTCTCGCCTATTGAGGAAATTCAGGGCTGGAATAGAACGTCTCTACTATGTGCTCAAAACTGCATTGACAGGGCCGTCCTGAGCGTCCTGGTCAGGAGCTTGGATTGTCCGAGGGTTCGCGAGAAGCTTGCTCGATTACTGCTAGAAGCTTGCAGGTCATCAGGTCAAACAAAGGACAGGTCTGTCGGATACGTGGTGTAACGTAAACCAAGAGGATTCGAAAATGAGGAAAGGAGCTTAAACGGCTTTTGGAAGAGACATCCTCGACGATAGGGGATCGACCACCCTCGCCAAATGTCTATACGCGCAGTTTGCTTGTCATCTCGCTTTTCTTTTCTCCCCTAAGTCTGAATTGTTCTCAGAAGCTAGGCGCATATCAAGCTCAATAGGTACTAGTCTCTGGGAACCATGACGAGAATGAGAGTAGAATTGGCGGTCAAGACCAGATCAATCGCGTCATCATCTGAGCGCTCTCAAGTCAAGATGTCTGTGGGATTAGAGCTGCAGCTTGACAGCAGACAACCGTTGACCCTTCGCAGAGAGAAGCGGCCTCAGCAACGCAGCATTTTGCTGAGGTAGTAGCACTCATGCATCCACAGCCAGCAAAATTCTCGAAAGAAGCTCTGGGTGAGGGCAATTCACCAGTTTTAGTTCACCTGTCTTCCCATCAGCATTCCTTCCACCTATAGTGGTTTTTCGTACAAGGAGACTCCAATCTCAAGTCCGCGCTGTCTCAGGGTTGCCTTACTCAGGCGAGCCCGAATATCATTCGCAAGTACCGCCCGGTAGAAGTTCGATCGCGCCCGAGAAGCTACCTATGGCGGATGCTCTTGCTCTGACGGTTCCCGAGGCAGCCCCTGCTCAAATAGCATAATCTAGCGTATAGCGGCCTCTATTATCATCCTTTAAGTAGCCACCGAATGTTCGATATCGTCACAATCAACTGTCTGCTCAGTATAGCCGGCAATTGCCTATCTTCATCGTCCGGTCTCAATGGCTCGAGTCTCGGTCGCTGCTCAATCAGCCAAAACCCGAATTTCTCAAGAATTCAATGTCTGACAGTCCCAAATTATGAGTTCGAGCAGTATCATGCCAATTATACCAATCCAGAGGGCTACTCTTTACCTGACAGCGAGATCCTGATGTCGAAATCCTCCAATTGTCACGGATCCGGTCAGACGGGCTGGGAGACAAACTCCAAGAACGATCGCAGGGCGCCACAACTAGGGCAGGTATGCATTTGATAGCCCTGCATCAAATCTTCTGGCAGAAAGCGACACGAACAAATCACTGCGGGGTCGAGGGCAGCAACGCATAAAAGGGAGATATACTGGATTCAATGAGAGATATGGGATGGTCGACATTGTGTGAGCATGCTAGCGGAAGAAAATAGACATCGTCATTCGTTGTAGAATTGCATAGCGATGTAGAAGCACCTCGATTCTTCTTCCTTGAGGTCATATTGGCATACTGAAGAACGATGCGATGAGAGTACAATCCGGCTAAACGGCAGCGCGTAATCTGATCGATAAGCAACGCCAAGGAAAGGGCCTGACCGCATTGGTAATCCGACCTCCGCCCGGATCCATTCCGTCTTCAACGCTCAAGGCTTTGGGGCCATGGACTCAACTCATGGGGCCATTGGCCATAGGGAGGTCCGAATGCGGCCGAACTTGGCCGGGCCTTAAATGGCGCATTGTCCCAGCCTAATTTTCATTTTTTGAGGACTCCCGCGTATCCCGTCCAGTCGCAGTTGCAGTCGCACCCAGAATGGCCGACTCTGAGGCCGGAGAGAAGCCCTCCCCCAAGCCCGCTGTCGGCTTCTGGGACCCTTCCCTGGAGCCGGTACGACGTCAGGTATTTACCAAATGGGCCCGCACAGGTACGGCTACTGTTTTTGTTTTGTTTTCAGCGAGTAAGAGCTGACTGTTGCCAGTGGTGCTGCTCTGTACGTTCATCCTCTGCGTCCTGTCCCTGTACTGGGCCGTCCAGTTCCGCTCCGATGACAAACTGTCGAACCTCAAGGTATGGGTGGTGGATTTCGACAACTCGCAAGATGGCGATGCGCTCATCGGGCCTGCGGTTACAAATTTGGCAGCGCAGCTGGGGACGGAGAGCCAGAACTTGGGCTATACCATCAAATCCGCGGCCGATTTCGAGGACCCCGTCGCGGTCGTGCAAGCCGTTTATGACGAGCACTGCTGGGCCGCAATCATCGTCAACCCGGACGCAACCAACCTTCTTCGCGGCGCAGTCAACGGAAACACCTCGTACAACCCGTCCGACGCCGCGCAATTCGTCATCATCTCGGCGCGAGACGAGACCACCTTCTCAAGCTACATAACACCCAGCTTTAACGCCTTTGAACTCCAGCTGCGCGCACACTTCGGCCCTGAATGGGTGCGCAATCTCACCCAGCAGTCCACGAACCTAAGCTCAGTCCCGCCCCAGGCGATCAACCCGGCCGTTGCATTCAGCACCCTCGACCTTCGTCCGTTTGCTCCCGCCGCGGCAACCCCCTCCGTCACCATCGGCCTTATCTACCTCATCATCCTGTCCTTCTTCAATTTCCCATTCATGATGCCGGTGCACGCGCTCTTCATGAAAGGCGAGACGACACTGAAAATTCCGCAATGGCTTATCTGGCGTGTCTGCTCCAGCATATGCACCTACTTCTTCCTCTCGCTCTTCTACTCGTTTGTCTCGCTCGCCTTCCAAATCCCGTTCTCAAACGATCCAGCACCCGACACCGTGTCCGCCAATAATCCCAATGCCTACGGAAAAGGCTCGTTCGTGGTCTTCTGGATGCTCAATTGGGTAGGAATGGGCGCGCTGGGATTCCCGCTCGAAAACATGTCGATGATCCTGGGGTTCCCGTACAGCTCCCTGTTTCTGATTTTCTGGGTTATCACGAATGTCTCGTCGGGATTCTACGCTCTAGATGTCGCCCCTGGCTTTTTCAAGTGGGGCTATGCGTGGCCGTTGCACAGGAGTATGTTCCTTCCGCTGCATTCGATTTAGTTAAATGCTAACAATGCTCGCAGTTGTCAATGCTTTACGGACAATCCTTTTCGGCACGCATTCGAAGATCGGTCTCGATTTCGGGGTCCTTTTTGCTTGGATTGGGGTTTCTCTTGCGCTGTTCCCCGTCGCGACCTTCATCATGCGGTGGAAAATGCAGAGGGGTTTGTAAGCAGGCAATCGGAACCAAACAATACATAATACCAGTGTATATATTAGAAATATAGAATATAGATCGATAGAGTAATCCAGATAAGCTAATATTCGAATCTGACTGCATGTGCAACCAAACCACTGAGCCGCACGAAACATCATCGCGATACTCAATCTTGACACAATCTTTCAATCAGTCAATCGAAGACTACCGGCAGCCATGACCATGGCAAGATAAGAAAACGCACTCAAGATGGAGGTAAGAAAATTTGGGTGGCTTACAAATATGTAAATAACCGATTAATTAAACCACCTCACCGTACCGTAATTACAAATGAAGTATATATCCAGCCCATGCAAATGCAGACTCAATACTATATTACAACAAAAGACCGAGCGAGTTCCGCCTGAGGCAAGTTCATTCCACCCCATTCAAGTGATATTCCCTTCCCCTTTCTTCCAACCTCGTTCTCATCCCGACAGCCAGGTCCTGGACGCGACACTAGCAAGAGGCCTCCGCATCACGCCACAACCCCCAAAAGCGCGGAGCAGAACAACATGCCCAAGATCCCCAGCCCGGCCTTGTTCACGACCTGCTGAGCAGGCGCCGCATTGTCCGTGTTCGTCGGCTCGGCCGCGTCCCCTGTCGCGGTCGCATCACTATCATCATCGTCATTGTCACTGCCAGATGTCGAGCTGGGCACCGCCGCCGTAGCCGTCTCTGTCAAGTTACCGCCGCAGAAGACATCACTGTCGCTGGCGCCGTTGCTCTGAATGCAGTCTAGCAGGTCCTGGCCGGACTGTTCTTGCGCGAGACAGTAAAGGCCGCAGTCATCGTTGTAGCCTTCCACCTCCGCTACACCACAGCATTTCTCCATGATGGAAGAGTAGTTTCCGGAAGTCGAGCGGACGGCGCACGCGACATCTTGCACGGGGAGGACCCAGGCGTTGCCCGTGCAGGTCGGTGTCGCCGCGGTCGAGGCGGAAGTAGCAGTGCTGGTTGTGGCGGACATTTTGTTTGGTTGGTGAATCTGATAGATCGGTAGAAAGAGCGAGTGTGGAGCGAGTGTGGTGGTCAAGATATGAGCGAGAAACGATAGTGGATTGACGAGGTCTTCGTAGAGGTAGATGGGATAAAAGACTGATTTAAAATTCAGCGAAGGAACGGTTGAGATTTATGGGAAAAGCAAGTCTGGCACAGGACGTGTCTCACGATTCTGCCCTGGCCCAGTCCCAGCCGGTTCTATAATTATCCAAGACTCTTGACCGCAGAGCCAATAACATTCAACCAAGACTTAATTCTGCCGAACCATGAAATCATAATCAGGATTTTGTTGGCCCAGCTGTGGTCGTAGCACAGCTGCGTGGCTGAGCGTCTATGGTTCGCCTAAGCTATACGAGCAGTCTCCATACCAAGGTAAACAAGGATACTCCGGGGTATTACCGACAGCCTTGTAACTGGAGCCTTCTAGATTACTCGGGGATCCACTCTGCATCAAACTTGGACTCGTCTTTATTTCGAATTATTATATGGCGTAGTCATGACAAAAGTCAGGATGAGTCGGGCAGTTAGATATAATTTTCTGCTGAAATTATATGAAGTTGGGCAAGAAATATAAATACAGCCACTATAAAGTTTCCCCCTCGCAGCCCAAACCCAAACCGAGCTGTGGCGCAGGCCTCAAGTCGCACAACTATAGGACGCCTGAAGCTTAGACAGATCACCGCCATTCATCTAAGGGCCCTAAATCAGTTGAATCCCAAATTAGGAAACTCGCTATAGTACTTCAATACTTGTGCTACTGCGTACTTGGGCACTCCGTGGGGTATATACAATTGTACTCGTTGTACTCGTTATACTCGGAGTATATTTATTTACTTATTGCCTGGCTGGAAGTGCTCCCGTCTTCGTCCTACCCAGCATGTTTCCAAGCACAGGACCTCTCCTCTACAGGTGCCTATCCACGTTTCAGGAAAGTGCCCTAGCGGGAACCCGATAGCCACTTCAGCAATCGATGACTCATATGGGTTAACACCACAGTAGCTACCGCTTGCCCATCCTTGGCAGCGCACACCAGAGCAGCAGAATGCCCCCAGACAAGGCAATCGCAAATGGCGGAAGCACCTCGACCCCTTTCGCTTGCGCGACGGCGCCAACAGCGAAGGGCAAAACAGCAGCACCGCTGGCTCCAAACGCGGCAGCAAAGCCAATTGCACTAACGTGCAGCGCACGAGGCAGGAGACGCGTAGCCACCACGACCGCACCAGGAAACATCGGGCCCAGCCAGAACCCTTGGAAGGAGACGGCGATAATCGAGGCATAAAAGTTCGGCACGAGGTAGAAGATCAGCGCGAAGGCGATAGAGATGACTAAGTATATCGCTATGCCGAATTTCTCGCCAATCCTGGGCGTCACGAACCCCAGGAGGACGCGGCCGACTGTGATCCCGAGCCAGTACCCCGTGGAGCCCATCCCGCTCGCGAACTCTGCGCCGTCTCGCACGCGCATGAGGAAAGTGACCACCCATCCGCCAATCGCGACTTCGGCGCCGACGTACCCGAGCAGGAAGAATGAGAGGAGCCAAGTTACCCTTGCGTATTTAGGGACAAAGAGCGCGCGCCGCACGCCGCCTTGTTCGTCTGATGCTTCGGTCGCTTGGGAACGTTCGGTTTCTGCTCTGAAGGCGGCGGCGTCCGAATCCCAGAAAGCCCAGAGGCAGGAGGCTAACTCGACAGCGGCACATGCAACCTGGCAGATTCCATCAGTCCGCTTGTCGATAGACAAAACTAATAGCATTACTTACCATAATATAATAAAAATAAAACCAGCCCACACCGGCCTCGGTAATCAGACTCGTCGCAACAAGCGGCGCCATCACCGCGCCGAGTCCATAGAGTCCATGCAGGAGCCCTAATATTTGGTTCGAGTCCGCCATGTTCCCTAGCCAGGCGTTCCACGCCGAGTCTGCCAGTCCATTCCCCAGTCCAGCGAATATGAATGAGACCACGAGGACTGGATAGGGAGGATGCACGCAGTTGACAATGTAAGCAAGCAGGTGGCAGCCTGGCGAGAGCCATGCGATGCCGCGCTGGCCGAGATGCCGGTGGAGTGTGTTGTTTGTGACGGCCGCTAGTGTGTACCCGCCTATTGGGGAGAGGAATACGAGAGATACCGTCGTGTAGGAGAGGTTGTAGTATTCTTCGAGCTGGACATTGTTAGAAATGGGCGGATGCAGTGAGTCAACACCGGTATACTCACATATGGGAGAAGAGGCTGAGGTTGTTAGTAGAGTTCATCAAGAATAGAGAAAGAAGATCTCACGCCATATGCTGCATCATTCGCGCCCATTACCAGAAACGCCCAGAAGGTTGCGACCGTCTTGACAATGTTCGAACGAGGATAGTTCCAACGCTCTACTTGGCGGTCATGTCCATTCGCATCGCTATCACTTCCCCGCAAGTCGGGCTGCGAGGGCACGGCCTTCTCAGCGTCTCTGGCATCGCGAGGTGGGTGTAGCTGTGACAGTGGTTGCGGTTGGGGCTGTATCTCTGCGCTTGCTGCCATTTCAACTAGGCCGCAGACCAAGTTAATCTAACGTTAAAGAAACAGAAACAGAGCCGACTTTATAGCTTGGAGATCTGATTTCCAGTTGGCCGTTTTGCCTAAATGGGCAAGTCTCTCAGCTCCCCGCTGAACCAAGAGTCCAAGGCCCTAGGCTGGTTAGTCTCCGCTGTATACTTGGTTAGACTGTGGGCTTCCTGACCGAACGGGAAAGCCGACGAGTCGCTGTCCTATCGGGTCCAGGTACGCTCCGTACGGAATGGACAAGCGCACCTGAAGGGAAAGTTTTGATCTATTAATCTAGATATACATCATAACCATAGCGCATGCTCCGGTTCGTAGGACAAATCATCGGGCGGTACAATGAAACAAAGGAAATAAAACCACAAGAAGATACTGAGACGATTATTAAATATGATAGACCGCCTGCACAAAAGAAATGCTGGTCATTGTACATTAGTGCCTTACTCAGGCTTGCGTGCAACCATCAGGTACATCGGAGTGAAGAGCTTCTTCTCACCACCGGCGACAAGGCAGTCCGCGGCCAACGCCAGGCTGTCGGCGGTCTTCTGTGTTCCCTTGGGGATGAGCTTAATGGTCTCCATGGCGCCGACAAAGCGGTGGACCAAGCCACGTCCCCACCATGTCATCCGAGCAATAGTGAAGAAATCCCACGGCGAAGTCATATGCTTGAAGGAACCCGCAAGAGGGTAGTACCACGGAATCTCATCTGGTCGGTCAGCCAGATCCTCGTGGTGCAGGAGCTCAAGACCGGCTTCCTTGATGGCAGCCAGACCCTCGGACACCTTGACCATGTTGGAGATACCGTCACCCTGCTCGATACCGAGACGGATCTTGCGGTGTTCAGGGTTGTCGTTGTCGTAAGCGTCGGTCATGAGCCATTCGTAAACACCAAAGATGCCGCCAGGCTTGAGAACTCGCATGATCTCCTTGTAGACACCGGCAAGTTCAGGAGCGTGGACAGTAGCCTCAATGGCATAGACAGCGTCGAATGAGTTGTCGGGGAACTGCATCTGCATGAAATCACCCTTGACGAAGTTCAACTTGTGGCTCAGTCCCTCACGTTCAGCATAGCGAGTCGCACGCTGGATCTGGTAGTCGTTGTTGTTGAGACCAGTAACATTGGCATCGGTGAACTTGACAATCTCTCGGGCGGGACCGCCGACACCGCAACCAACATCGAGCACCTTCATGCCAGGTTTGATGCCCATCTGGTGAGCGAGGTAGTGTTCGTGACGAGCGATGGCCTGGTAGAAGGGCTCTCCGTACGCAAAGCGGCAGAAGTGGAATGATGTACCCCATCCGTATTCGTAGAGATCGGTAGCAAGGTTGTAGTAGCTGTGTCGGTTAGCAATGCTGTTTCCAACTCATTTTCTTATCTTGTGAACGTACTGTCGGGTCAACGTGGCATATTCAGCGCGACGAGCCTATTCGCACTAAGCGTTAGCGAAAGGCCTTATCTCAGTTGATTCAGCAGTGAACTTACCTCACGAATCTCTTCTGTTTCAGTCTCAGCAGACTTGTTGTCCCAGTGCTTGAAGTACTCGTCAACGGCGGCCTTCTGAGCGGCGGCGCTCTTCTGGCGCATGGCAGCGAAACCTCCTTTAGCCTGAGCAGAGTCTCTGTGCATGGCAGCGTTGAACTCAGCATCGCGCTGGTGGTTCTCCTTCTCTAAAGCAGTGGGAGCCATTGTGAATTGATTGACAAAGAATTGAAAAGTAGGAGGTTGAAAAGGGGGAGGCGAAAGGATCTTGAAGATCTCAGTAAGTCGAGGGAAACAAGAACAAATGCTTGTACAATCACGACACCGCAAAGCTTGCAGATTGACGGTCTTTATAACACCAGAGGAATTGGGAACAGCCCGAGGCCTCTCGGAGAGAATGACAAGAAGAAATGGAAGATTGGAAATACGCGATGAATACGATGGCCAGAAGAAAGTGCAGAAAGGAGGTGACCGGCTTTTTTAGTCGCTTAGCCAATCACAGCTGGTCTTGCCGGTAGAGCCTACGCAGTGTGCTAACTGCATCGGGGCTAGTATGGGGTTGATCCAGAGTCCCTGACAGCGGAGGTCGAGGAACTCAGAGCTTTCAGTGTTCCGAAGCCCAGTGCGGAGTGCTCCTTACGCGATACGACTTGAGTTGCGCGGAAAGGATCTATTGGAATGCGCTTGGTTTGTCGTAAAAAGATTATTATCCTGCAGCCTGCGGTTGAGCATGATATAATGTTGCGTATTCGATACGATGGATCGGCTGAAGGAGCCACTGTCACGCCACTGTACTCGAAGAGCCACTACTATCACGTGTAAGCTTATCTAATTTGCTTCCAGCCACTGTCACCGCCACAGCTCAGCATATCGATAATCTGCGAGTTCAAGTCATATTCCGTCTCATTGTCCTAGCTTCCCAACAACACGAACATGCCACCTCAAATCAAACAGGATCTCAATCGGTCAGGATGGGAGACCACCGACTTCCCATCAGTCTGCGAAAACTGCCTCCCTGAGAACCCATACGTGCAGATGCTCAAGGAAGACTACGGCGCCGAATGCAAGATCTGCACCCGCCCTTTCACCATCTTCCGCTGGAAAGCCGACCGGACGGCCCGCACCAAGCGCACAAACATTTGCCTTACCTGCGCCAGGTTAAAAAACTGCTGCCAATGCTGCATGCTCGATCTGTCGTTCGGTCTACCCATTGTGGTCCGCGATGCCGCGCTGAAGATGGTGGCGCCTGGTCCGCAGAGCTCAATCAACCGTGAATACTACGCGCAGGGCCACGAGAAGGAGATTGAGGAAGGACGGGGTGCTGTGGAGGAATACGAAAAGACAGATGAGAAAGCTCGCGAGTTGCTGCGAAGGCTCGCCAATAGCGAACCTTACTATAGGAAGCCGAGGCAGCTGGAGGCGCCAAACGAAGATGGAGAGACGCAACGCCCATCAGATGCTCCGGTGGTCAGGAGCCGTTATGGTAACGGGCCGGGGCCGGTACGAACAAGTGAGAGCAGAAGAGGTACACCATTACCTGGGCGGGGCCGAGGAGCTGTGCGCGGCGGCCGACCATTCCCTGGTACCGCGCAGCTTCCGCCATCGCAGGCAGATATACTCCCACCCGCTGACCCCAACATCACTTCTCTTTTCGTTACCGGTGTTGAGGACGACCTCCCCGAGCACGCTTTACGATCATTCTTTGTGCAGTTTGGTCAGCTCCGGTCTCTCGTCTGTTCGCATCGTGCTCATTGCGCCTTTATCAACTATGCCGCCCGTGAATCCGCCGAAGCGGCCGCTAAACATTGCCAAGGCAAAGCTGTTGTCCAGGGTTGTCCTCTTCGGGTTCGGTGGGGTAAGCCTAAGGCGTTGGATAACATGGATCGGGAGGAGCGATTAAAGTATGCTCGTGAGGGTCGGCAAGCCGTGGGGACTTTGGGGAGCGCCGATCAAGGGACGAAGGCCATCACTGCAGGTACTGAAAAGGAACAAGTACCCCGTCAAGTGGCTGTTGCTCCTCCTCCCGGCAGTGGGGAAGTTCAGTACTCAAGTATGTCTGGTGATTAGATATTTCTATGTTGGGACGTTATGGTCCAGGCTCTTGGGGCTTCATGTCATTCGAAGCGGGCGTTTGTATTGTATTTATGCAGTTTCAAATTAGTACGATTATAAATACCCAAAAGTGGAGAGAATCAGATGCTGTCTATATCAAAAGACACTTCGTTTCGTTGCTGCCCGTATTCACGTCTACGTGAGAGCGCTCAATATATATTGTCGTTGCACCGGCGGAAACATGTTTGTCACATTCGAAATTGCTTCGCTTCTACTACTTTAAGACTCGCAAAACAATACCGAAAGCTGCTGGCATTTATTACCTGCACATAATCTTCTCATTTCGTAGCGAAAAGTCTATTTACGCCGGACATTGATACCTTTACTATGCCTGAACTACCTCAGACTAAGCTCACCCCTCTGCGCTGCTTTGAGTCGGGTATATTCAAAATAATTCAATGCCCATTATAGTAGAATCACATCTATCGCTATATGGATACCCAGAACGCCGAAGGAGAGAGAACCTGGGAAGTTGGGTATACTATACAATCACCCAATGCAGTCTGCAACCAAACCTATAATACACATCACAAAACATGCTTCAATATCCAGATAGATACTATGACGAGCACGGCTTGTCGACCTTCACCTTCTTCCCTCCGACCTTGATCGAGTCGTTATCGCCACGCTCAATTTCGTCGTGTATCCGCAGTTCTAAGTAGATGCAGTTGTTAGCCTTCCATTCCATACGGCCAATACAAAACCAACTCCCAAGGAGTTAGGGTAAATACGCACCCCATTTCGCATTCTCATCCTCCGCATCTCTCGCACCCTGCACGATGTTGTGGCGCAAAATGCTTGCAACTTCCAGAGCGTGGTTAATTTGCATGGGTGTGTCTACGCCATTTCGACGGTGCTTCTCAAAGTTCTGGCGCGCTTCTTGACGGGCAGCAAGGAGGACTCGAGTATCATCTAAAACAAGAAAGAATTAGTGGGCTGTCGACAGATGTTGACTGTGCCTGGGACTTACTCTGGAAGGCAACGCGGGTGGCGCGGAGAAGTTGTCGGTAAGCACTGATTGCTGATACAGCAGGTTGTGAGGCCATTTTAGTCTGACAGGTATAAACAGGCGCAAATGATTGATAGAATATAATAACAGAAGAAGCGAACGTGGGAGAATCTAGAAGTTGTTTCGTCCTTATGTCCTGCGGCCCCGGCACCTCGATGACCTCCGAAACACGCACTTACTGATTGGTAGATGGCAAGGCGGCGGGTTGGGGCAGAAAAAATATCGTCGCCCACTCTTGATTTTCGATGTTGTTCGAGACCGTCTTCTATCATCCCACCTTCGTTTTCCATCCCTATTAGAAGCGCGAGACAATTCATCGCGTCGTTGCAAGATGTCTTCCGCACAAGCTGTCGAGTTAACTCTTCCGGCTCTTCCTGCCGGCTGGTCTGCCGACAAGGACTTCAAGGCCGTTGGCAAGCTTTCTGCAGCTACCCAGAGGAACCTGGAGCCCGTTGGGCCTCACTTCCTGGCCCACGCCCGCAGAGTGCGTCCTTCCCTCTGACGTCGTGCTTCTTATTACACAGAACCGTCGCTCTGGGCAATGCTAACGGCGAGCAGAAGCGCCACCACCGCACTTTCTCTGAGGACGAGCGCATCCAGGCACAGCAGAACGTCAAGAAGACTGAAGAGGAGGAGGATGATGAGATCTCCGAGGACGAGGACCCCATGATGCTCCAGAGAGATGCCAAGGACTGGAAGGTATGTTTGTGTCTTCGATTTCGATAAACACGATAAGCAGACTGTTAACTATGGATATAGAGCCAAGACCACTACGCCGTCCTCGGCCTGAGCAAGTACCGCTGGCGCGCAACCCCCGACCAGATCAAGCGTGCTCACCGCAAGAAGGTCCTCCGTCACCACCCCGACAAGAAGGCTGCTCTCGGCGACCGCGATGAGAACGATAGCTTCTTCAAGTGTATCCAGAAGGCTACCGAGATCCTGTCAGATCCCGTCAAGCGCCGCCAGTTCGACTCCGTGGACGAGGCTGCCGATGTTGAACCCCCCAGCAAGAAGGAGACTCAGAAGGGCAACTTCTACAAGCTGTGGCGCCCTGTATTTGAGAGCGAGGCCCGCTTCTCTAAGATCCAGCCTGTCCCCCAACTAGGTGACGAGAACAGCACCTTCGAGGAAGTTAACGAGTTCTACAACTTCTGGTACAACTTCGACAGCTGGCGTACTTTCGAGTACCTCGACGAGGATGTTCCCGACGACAACGAGAACCGTGACCAGAAGCGTCATGTCGAAAAGAAGAACGCCAACGCCCGCCGCAAGCGCAAGACCGAGGACACTGCCCGTCTCCGCCGCCTTGTCGACGACTGCGCTGCTCTAGACGAGCGTATCAAGAAGTTCCGCAAGGCCGCTCGTGCCGATAAGGACAAGAAGCGTCTCGAGAAGGAGGCCGAGGCCAAGCGGATTGCCGAGGAGAAGGAGAAGGCCCGCCTCGAGGAAGAGCAGCGCAAGAAGGAGGCCGAGGAGGCTGCCAAGGCCGACCGTGAGAAGGCGAAGAAGGCCAAGGAGGCCGCTAAGAACGCCGCTAAGAAGAACAAGCGTGTGCTCAAGGGTGCCGTCAAGGATGTTAACTACTTCGCTGAATCTGGCGAGCCTTCTGCCGCCCAGGTCGACTCCGTCCTGACTGATGTTGACCTCATCAACAGCAAGATCGACAACGAGGAGCTTGCTTCCCTCGCTGAGCGTCTCACTGCTGCGGGCAAGGATGCTGCAGCTGTGAAGAACGTCTACACTGAAGAGATCAAGCGCCTTGTTGCCGCTGGCAAAGCTAAGGAGGGTGAGGCCAAGTTCTTTGTTTAGGTGTGACGGCATATTGCGCTTGGGTACATAAAACCACCTACACGGTGGATAGAAATAGAGTAGATTGTCATGAGTGGTATGAAATTTACGATTCATAATAATACATTGCTTTTTATTGTAATTTATGAGCGTCCTATGCCTCCAAACCATGGACAAACCATGGATAATCGGCATTTTGGGTTTGGCCTAGGACAAGCATCGCCAACCCGCCTTAACTGCGTATGCTTGGGAAGCTTGTCAGTGCGCCCTGGTGCCGGAGGGTCAGAAAGCGTGGGTAGAGACTCGAGTCGAAGCTCAGCAGCCTGCCAGACCCGCACGTGCTCAGCTGCCCCCACACTCCACTTCCTGTTCCTCTATCATACTACACTGCCTTGTCCACTCACGGCCGATTGATATGCAACGTGCGAGCATACAAGCTACGCGAGGTGGAGCCTCGATATTTCGCGAAGCCCATCTCGATGCTCGAACGCCGCGATGTAACCAATTGCGATGGAAATATTAGATGGATCTCGAGCTGCCTGCCTCGACAGCGGCGATGAGCGACGATGGCACAAAGCTGCAGCTTTTAGGCTATCTGCCGTGACCGGCAAGCTATATAAGAGAGAAAAGCCCACGACGATCTCTGTCCTCGCTCAGCTCACAGGTCCTGACTGCCACCGAACATCACCTTAATCAATAGTTGTCAGCTTTGCCGGTGCCAGCCATGTATATCAAGACCTTCACTGCCCTTCTTGGAGGCCTGTCTCTGGCCTTAGCCCAGACTTCGTCCGAGCAGACCCCGTCGGCACCTGAGATTGCAGCTGCCCGGGCTACCGTCAAGCCGTATTCCCCTGTCAGCAATGTCCAGGGAAAGTCCTTTCAGCGCTTCGTGAACATCTGGCTCGAGAACACTGTACGTCTGTTCTGCTGTTATCCCTCAAATCTGACAAAGTACTAACCACTCCACCAGGACTACGACGTCGCCGCCAGCGAGAAGCACTTGGCCCGGCTCGCAAAGAAGGGCCTCACCCTCACCAACTTTTGGGCCGTCACTCATCCCTCCGAGCCAAACTACTGCGCTTCCCAAGGAGGCGATACGTTCGGTATGGATAATGACGACTTCAACCAGATTCCGGCCAACGTCTCCACCATTGCGGATATGTTCGACACAAAGAACATCTCCTGGGGCGAGTATCAAGAACACATGCCCTATCCCGGCTACCAGGGCTTCCGTTATCCCACTTCGGGAGACAACGACTACGTGCGTAAGCACAATCCCGCTATCCTCTACGACTCAATAACGGAGGACCCCACGCGCCTGCGCCAAATCAAGAACTTCACCTCGTTCTACGAGGACCTTAAGAACCACCGTCTGCCTCAGTACAGTTTCATTACACCAAACATGACGAACGATGGACACGACACGGACATCTCTTTCTCCGGTACGTGGACGTGGGAGTTCCTGATCGACCTGCTGGACAACGAGTACTTTACCAACGACACGCTGATCCTATTAACTTTCGACGAGAACGACACCTACGAGCTAGGCAATAAAATTTTCTCTTTCCTGCTTGGTGGTGCTGTGCCTAAGCACCTCATCGGGAAGGAAGACGACACCTTCTACACTCACTACAGTATTATCTCGTCTTTGTCTGCAAACTTCGGCCTTCCCAGTCTAGGACGCTGGGACTGCGGCGCAAACCTGCTTTCTTTCCTTGCTGAGAAGGTCGGATACACGAACTACGAAGTTGAAACGAGCAATCTGTACCTGAATGTCTCGTACAACGGACCTATGGCTGCGGGTGAATACTCTCAGAAGACCTATGAGTGGCCTATTCCTGCGACCGAGGGTCAGTGTTCCGGTGGCTATGGGATCCTGGACGTGGTCAAGAAGACCTACGCCGGGTTGACCGCTACGCATGACTACACCAGTCCCGTACCTTTTGATGTGAAGACCGGTAACAGTGTGGGCATCGAGTACAGTCGCACACTTAAGGGTGGAAAGCGCGAGAGGTATGTCACAGGGTCCGGAAAGATGAACGAGACCACTGGCGCACGCAAGTCCTCGTAAAAGATATCTTGTTTTAACAGGAGATTAAATTTAAAAACTGCGACGTGAGAATTAATGTATGTTTATGTATATATCTATGAGATCAACGGAATAACTATATTCAACCGTGAGTCGTACGGATGTGGAAGCTCTTCAGCTTGTAGAATGCGTCAAACGCTTGCGGACCGAGCGAGCAGCCCAAGCCAGAGTTCTTCCAGCCAATCCATGCGAGGTCCTGATTTGCAGTTAGTATCATATTCGATGCATAGTGGGTTTTGCCACGAACCGGAGAAGGATAATCACAACGATTGATGAAGACGGTTCCCGCCTCGATACGCTCGATCAAGTCCTCTCCTGCCTTGATATCCTTGGTCCACACGCTAGCAGTCAGACCATAGTCACTGTCGTTCATAAGCGCCACTGCTTCATCGTCGCTCTGCACCTTCATAATAGGAACAACGGGGCCAAAAGTCTCTTCGCGCATGACGCGCATGTCGTGCGATACATTAGTAAGGACGCGTGGGGCGATGAAGCTTCCTTCACTGGGAATTTTCGCGAAAGTAGGATTCTCGGGGGTCGAGTCCACAGCACCACGTGACAATGCGTCGTCGATGTGGGCTTGAATATTCTTGACAGCTTGATGGGAGATCACGGGGCCAGTAGTAGTAGCCTTGTCGAGAGGGTCGCCGAGTTTGTATCTACACTCGTTAATGATGTTCTTGATTCAGGTGAGAGACGTACGTTGCCAGCTCCTTTTGAACCTCGGCCACGAAAGCGTCGTGCACATCTGCATGCACATAAATCCGCTCGATTGAGCAGCAGCTCTGGCCGGAGTTAAAGACTGCGCCGTCCACAACCTGGGCGGCAGTGTACGCGAGATCCGCATCGGCGCGGACATAAGCCGGGTCGTTGCCTCCAAGCTCCAAGTTCAGTGGCAAGATTCGGCCGGCGGTGGCCTGGCGGAGACGGAGACCACCCTGAGTAGAACCGACGAAGGAAACAAGCTTGATCTGGGGAATCTTGACGACCTCATCTAGAACGTCCCACGCACCCAGATGGACCACCTGCAGCACATTCTTGGGAAGGCCAGCCTTCTCAAAGTATTCAGAGAGGCGATCGCCAACAAGAGGAGTCTGAGGTGAAGGACGAAGGATCACGGTGTTTCCGGCGAGGAGCGCGGGGACGAGGGCGTTGATTGTAATCAGGTAAGGATACTGACCGGTTAGCTTTTTACCCTTCAAAAGCCTGAAGACAACTTACGTTCCATGCGGTTGCAAGGAGGACAGGTCCGACTGGTGCCTTCTTGACGAACCTTTTGAAACCGTTTTCCTCTTGTCCCGGGATAGTCTTGAGGGCATCCTCCGCCTGATCGAGGAGGTAGTTGGCTCGCTTGCGCATGGTATCCACCTCACCGGCAGTATATGAAATCGGACGACCCATCTGTGTAGACAACTCATGCGCAAGAGTCTCTTTGTTGGCATCGATAATTTCCAGCGCCTTAACGACGATAGCTTTGCGCTGATCGAGGGACAGTTCCCTATAAGTGCGGAAGGCATCTTCGGAGGCTTGGGCGATCTGTCTCACTTGTTCGACAGTGGCGCCGGGGTGTTCGAAAAGGACTTTGCCCGTGGAAGGAGAGAGTGTGCGGACTTGGTTTGACATTTTGACGGTTGTAACGTAAACGAGAAGGCCAGTTGTCGAGAGAGATGGAGTGACGACGGTGTCGATTATAAGGCGATAAGAAGTGGGGTACCGAAGCCTAAGGTATCAGCGGATCAGCAGTAGCATGCAGCGAAGATTTGAATTTACCTGAAGCAATTGAGTACTATTATGGTCGCTGGAGGGATATGGAAAGCTTTTCTCAAGCAATTTCTCTGGAGGCGAATTACAGAGTCTGGTTGAGTTCCTGGATGACTTCAGTTTGGCACCCCTCCTTCCCCGCACCGCCACTCTACATATCCACCTCATCTAAAGCTGTCAACGATCAATAATACGGATTCTCCAGGTTTGCGATTGGAGTCCTATCGTCTATCTCATGGTCGATCGAGTGTCCCGGCTCTTATTTTCGCAGGAATATATTTTTTTCTTTTTTCTTTAGATCCTGTCGTAAGGGCCAGCTGACCAGCGACTTAGCGTGTCCATGACTTTAGCGAGAGCCTTCTCGCAACACATATGGCGAGGTCTGGATTCTAAAGGGCATATGCAAATTACTCTGAAAAGACTAACCTGAAGTACTCTGCACCTGCGACCTTAATCAACCAATTTGCGGTTGAACGTTCTGCCGAACACAGGTACGGTGTTGGGATCCTATCTGGAACTCTGTAATGCCCATGGACGGGCTACGCTCTGTCTTTACCACTATAGACTATACCCAATATCTCTACGGTGTACGAAAGACCGTGGACCATCAACTTTCTGCGGCCTGGAATGCTCCAGCACCCCTTGCGGAGACCTCAGAATAGATAAGGACATATAAAACCCCACTGCCCCTCGCATCGCCAGTCTCCAATTCTCCAACTCAAAATTATCTCGACAGAAACCCAACATGGATGCCTATGATTCATACATTGGAAAACCGGTCACAGACCTACCGACTCCGGCTCTAGTTCTGAGCAAATCGACCATTGAGCGAAACATCAAGCAGCTTCTTCAGGATGTTGAGAGGCTGGGGATTGCGTTTCGGCCGCACGTCAAGACGCTCAAGGTACAGAACGATTCAATCAAAGCGCAGTTCGCAAGCTAACATCAGTAGTCTCTTGAAGTAACAAGGTTGATGCTCGGCAATGGCCAGCACCGGCGCATCGTCGCCTCAACGCTCCCCGAGATCGAGGGTGCCATTCCCCTGGCAAAAGAGGGAGTTCTTGACGAGGTCTGTCTCGGCTCTTCAATCATGAGAAACAGAAGACTAACAGTCGCATAGTGCCTTTACAGCATGCCGATCTACCCAACCGTCCTCCCGCGCCTCCTTAAAATTTCGAAGTCTCTCAAAATTCTCCTCATGATTGATAATGAGCAGCATATTGACGTGCTGGAGAAGTTTAGTGGCTCTACAGAACCATGGCCAGTCTTCATTAAAATTGATGTTGGAACCCGCAGAGCTGGGATTGTCAACTCCTCGTCTGCTCTCCCGAATCTCGTGAAGCGCGTTGAGGAATCGCCCGCCGTAGAGCTTTATGGATTCTACTGTCATGCGGGACATTCCTATGCTTGTCGGACTGAGGAAAGCGCGGTTGCCGTGCTGAAGGACGAGGTTGACGGGGTTGTTAGTGCGTCGAAGCTCCTGAAAACTGGGCGGAAGGTTGTTGTGTCGATAGGCTCGACCCCGACGGCGCATGTGGTTAGAGAGCTGCGAGAAGTTCTGCCTGAGGGGCTGGAGCTAGAGTTACATGCTGGTATGTCTGCCCCCAATTCTTATGTCTTGAAAACAGTACTGAGGGAAGCAAAGGAAACTACCCCTGCAACGACCTTCAACAAGTCTCAACCGGCCTCGTCCCTCACACTGCACAATCCGTCCGTGTCCTAGCAGAAATTTGCAGCGTCTATCCTGAGCGCAATGAAGCTCTGATCAATGCAGGCACAATCGCGCTCTCAAAAGAGACGAGCGAGTTCCCCGGTTATGGCCGAGTCACTGAGCGCCCGCAGTGGGCTGTTTTGCGAACGAGCCAGGAACACGGCATCCTAGGACTTTCGCCGGCGCCGGCTTTATCGTTGTTGGGGTTGAATGAGGTTAAGGATGAGAAGGCTATGGACGTCTTCAAGGTGGGCGATAAGGTGCTTCTTTATTGCCAGCATGCTTGTATTACAGCAGCGGCGTACCCAGTTTACTATGTTGTTGATGAAGAAGACGTTGTTCGGGAGACTTGGGTGCCGTGGAAGGGGTGGTAGTACCCGTAAATAGTGAATGAATTTGAAATCAATGCAAATACTAAGATGCGGATACTAAATCAGGCTAAAGGCAACATAGGCTCATGTCAGAAAAGTGTCAGACATCATTAAAAGGGTATATAAAATCACGAGGAAGTGTTTTGATGTGTGCAGTCACTGATTGGATTCAGAGTTGAACTCGTTCTTATCCTTCTCCTTGTCCTCCTTGTTTTCAGCTCCGTCTCGCTCTTCAACATGGCTGTTGTGGGCATCACCATCCTCTTGACCATCCTTCACCCCTTCACCATCGTCCCCAGCCAGAATGCCACTCTTCTCCCCATTTTGCTCTCCATTTTGAGGACCGGCCTTCTTCCCCTTCTTCGGCCCAGACCCCTCCGCCTCGGACTGCACAATGGGCGACTGCGGCACCGAGCTGTCGGCGACCCTACCACTTTCCCTCCTCTGCTTCGACCTTCTAATCAACCGATTATGAAACTCTGGCTCCTCGACCTCCGGGTCCTCATCCAAGATCCTCCTCGCCGCCTCGCGCCCAATAACAGGCAACCGATCAACACCCTTCTCCTGCGTCTCTTTCGGCACAAGCTTCGGGTCAAGCAGGCCCACCTGCACTAGAACACTAGCCTGGTCCCAGTAGATATGCTCCGAGTAAAGCTGTTTCGCGCGCATGCTGACGATGCTGACGAGAACAATCTCGACTTTGCGGTTTGTGGGAGGAACGCCGGGGAGCATCCAGGGAATCTCTTGCGTATGTTCAAAGGAGACGTACAGCTCGTCGACGACGCGATCAGCACCGACGGTGCGCGATATTAGGCGGAGATGCATTGAAGGAGGCAGTTTGTGGAGGAAGTACTGATCGTAGAAACGGCGGAGGGCGCGGGCACCCGTGCCGCCGCTTAGGGTTGGGACATAGGTAACAGTGGGGGTGAGGTTCTTGGTATAGTGGGACATTGTATCGCTAAGATTCATGGAGAAGAACTTGCCTGTCCGCAGAGTTAGCCAGGGACTGCATTCGAAGCGGGAAGATTATAAACGTACCCTGCAAATGCTCCTCCCACGGCTGCTCCAGATCACCCTCCCGACCGTACGCTTTGCGCAGTACCTCGAGCGTGCGTGTAAAGGCAAGGTCTGCATCTAGCCGGTGGTACTCATCCAGGTCTACTTCCGCAAAACCCGGCTGGGCGTCTGAGTAAGTGTACGCGCGGTGTCCGATGTCGAGGAGTTCTCCCGTCCCGATTCCAGGGTTGATGCGCCTGGTCGATCTCTTCTTCTTGCCCTGCAGTCCCAGAAGGGTCGGCGTAGTGACGACGTCAATAGTATCGCCAGCGAGGTGCGTTAGTATCTGCACCGACGGCGGGTATCGCGACCGAATATCGGGAATGCTGGTAGGATAGTAGCAGACGAGCGCGCACAGGCGACTGACGTTGTTCGGTTTGAGATAATAATCGAGGCAGAATGCGGCGGCGTCACCGAATGCTACGATCGTCAGAGCGGTTGATAATACGGGACGGTTTCTAGCTCACCGATAACACCGTAGTTGTCGCCAACACTGAGCCCCTCTTTGACAGCCGTCAGACGACGAACATACTCCTTTTCATCTTCATGATAGGGGATGTAAATTGTGTTGAATCCCTCCTTCGACCATGCCTGGACGAACTCGGTATCGAAGTCTGGGGTTTCAGCAGTGATGATGAGACGGGCGTTTCGCGAGTTAGAGTAGAGGAACCCGCCCCCGGGCGCATTGATAGTGATTGAAGCCATCTCAGTAGTTTGTTTTCATGGGGGTTTTCTTATTCTTTCTCTTGTGGAGAGAGAAAATAGTGTTCCTGAATGGGAGTTTGGATAAACCAGATTTTTAAAAGTATGGTATAGCATACGTCATGGCTGCTATACCTACGTCATGTCATCTGACAGCTGCTCTGTAGGATTAAAGGGCGGTGTTATAAGTGGGAATCAGGGCTTGAAGCTTTAAACCATGACTGGAGCTAGTCTACTCTGTAGTATATTAATGTTCAATCATCTCGTCGCCTAGTCCCATTCGTCTAACTTGGTATAGTATAGTGAATAAATTGCTTTGTGTATAGATCGATGCTGTCATGCCACCCTGCAAGCCAGCTAACCGCGACTGCTACAGTAATTCCAGAAATAGGGCGCATTTTGAACAAGTTTCAATATTAGAGAATCAACTGCTTATCGATACCACTAGTCAGTGGTCTATATATATACTGTTACCGTAGTATTCTTATCGTAGAAGCGGCTTATCGTGCATGCACTCTGCCTTGGAAGGTGGCCCAGTGGGCACTCTAGAAGAGTCTCCGCACTGGAACTTTCGAGACCCACGACACAACCTATTTATCCATGGGCTTCTTCCCTACCCAAATTGCTTAGGCCTCATCATCCAAGGGCTGACATCTATACCTGAGGATTAATTCTCCCATTGCCATACTATGTCCCTCGTGCAGCATGTGTCGTCACTCGAGGGTGTGGATGCTGTGCCAGGATCTCAAGATGAGCGCGAGTCCGCCGACGGCACCTACAACACCTTGAGGTCGATTAAGCGAAAAATAAGCTATGATTTCTTCCCACAGTCCGTCTCAGCTATTGAGGATATCTCGACGACGGCCCCTTACAAAGTGTCAACCGCGAAGCGACTGGGTGCGCACCCAGAATCTGTTTGCCACTCGAGGTGAAGCCGTGTGCTAACGTCCCCAGCCCAGGTATTCGCCACGATATTAGCCTGCTGGCTCGGGTCCGGAATAATCTTTGGATACGCAGCGTTGAAACCTGTGCTTATCGCTCAAGGAGTGTATCGGGATTTATGTTCTGCAGATGAGCTGAACGGGGAGTTCGATACCTGCTATGATCAGGAGCTGAGGTAGGTGGCACAACGTATCGCATACCGGACTAGGCTGATCTCCGTTTATTGCAGGTTGAACCTGTTTTTCACTGTCGGCTCTATAACGGCTAACGTGTGCTCGCTGCCGGTTGGTAGTATTCTCGATCGGTACGGGTCGCGGGTTTGCGGGTTTGCAAGCTGCTTTTTTCTGGCTGCTGGCAGCTTGCTGATGTCTTTCTCGTTCTCGTCGCAGTTCGACGGCTTCATTGTTGCAAATTTTCTTCTCGCGCTCGGCGGCACGTTCTTGTTCGTCCCGTCTTTTCAGATCGCCAATGCGTTTCCAAAGCACACTGGAACAATTGTCGCTCTTGTGACGGGCGCTTTTGACGCATCGGCCGCGGTCTATCTGTTTTATAGACTTGAGTTCGAAGCGACCAATGGTACTTTCACCCCGGAAAAATTCTTCCTCGCCTATACCGTTGTTCCGGTTTTGATCCTCGTCACTTGGATTGTTTTAATGCCAGCGCGCGATTATCAGACGACCCACCAGTTAGAGGTTCGGATCGAGGAGGCAGAGGATGCGACGGAGGATGTTCACGATTCAGACGACGAGATCGACAGCTTGACCGAGCTCCATCGAGTACGAAGCGAGAGGGCTGAGCGCCGTCGCTTGAAAATCCAAGAACTGGATCAGGTTCTGGGAGACGAAGACGAGCGGAAGCATCGCGAGCAGCAGGAAGAGGAGCGCCAGCAGACTAGCGCTGTCTGGGGTGTTCTTCATGGCTTGCCCGCTCACAAGCAAATGGCGACCCCCTGGTTCATACTCATCACCATTATGACAGTGTTGCAGATGCTCCGGATGAACTATTTTATCGCGACCATTCGTAACCAGTACGAATATATGCTCGACGAGGAGAAAGGAATCGAGATCAACAACTTCTTCGACGTTGCCTTGCCCGTTGGTGGTGTCCTTTCCACCCCCTTTATCGGACTGCTGCTCGACCATCTCAGCGTCCCATCTACACTGGGTCTTATAGTTTTCCTCACCACGCTGATTGGTGTCCTCAATTCCATCCCTGCTCTCTGGACGGGCTACCTCACCGTCCTCCTCTTCGTCCTTCTCCGCCCACTATACTATTCCGCCATGTCGTAAGTTCCCCAATCCAAGTCTTCTATCACATCCAGAGAATACTAACATCTGCCCTTACCAGCGACTACGCCACCAAGGTCTTTGGCTTCGCGACGTTTGGCCGCGTCTACGGGACAATCGTCTGCCTGTCTGGTCTGATTAACTTCTCTCAAACGGGTCTCGACGCCCTAACCAATGGCCCATTTGATGGCAACCCTATCCCGATAAATATCATCCTCGCAGGCGCAGGATTTGTTGTCGGCTTTATTCTCGTGGCTTTTGTGGCGACTGCAGGACACCGGCTTAGGAAACAGCGGGAAGAAGCGGAGGATGGCGAACGGCAGAGGTTGATTCCTGTGCGGGAGGAGAGCCCGCTTAGCTACACGTAAATAAAGGTGAAGTGAAGCATGAGACGCGAACATGGAACCGAGGGACCTGAGTACACCCTTCGGCATTACATGGGGTTTTAGACTGGTGCTGGGGTGGTGGGAGTGTATATTATTTATTGTCTTATTATATTTCCTTAGTTCAAGGATAATATGATATAGCCACCAGGATCATCCGACCGTCTAGTAACACCCAGCTATTATCTCACTGCCCATTCCCAACTGTGACAAGTCGAACACGAACGAACAACAGGCCCGGCCTTCAGCTCTGGAAGTCTTGTCCCTAGGATGATCGAAACCGATTCCAAAGCTGATTGGAGCGGCAGTTGATGATTAAGGTTCTCAAGTCAGCTGTTATGCTCGTGTATCTCGCTAAGCAAAGTCAAACCAGGCATGAACCTTCCCAGTCCAATCGAGCTCCCTAGAATCCAGACAAAGGAATCGAGTTTGCGTCGCCAAGTCGCCAAGATACGGGTATTCCGAGGCATCTTTCTCTGCTCTACCTGGAGTCGTACGCAGCGAACTAGCCCACGGAGTAGTACGTGTTCAAGAACAATATTCGGGCTGTGGTAATGGTGTCCCAGTGGTGGTGGAGATTCCACACCCCGCATTAACCCAAGCCCAGTCCGGGGAAACCCGCAAATTGAAGCCCGACTCTGGGGTCTAGGCTACGGCATTCATACTGAATCGAGTCCTCGCCGAGGCACTTTTCCACCCAAGCCGGCTATTAGAGATCGGCAGTAGGAAAGCTCAGAGGTTATTGGTTCGGTTGACGGTCGATGCGGCGCTGTCTGGGCCATGCTATACCACACCATCGTTGGGAAATGACACATAGCTGGATCTAAGCTAGACCCCCTAGCTTATCCTAGACTGTGTGGTAATATGGAGGGGCAATCAACCCAGTGGGTTGTCACTTGTCGGTGTGGACGCGCTGTTCATGTTCCATATTGGTCTGGGCGTGGAGGAGGTATATATAGACCTCTTCGCGTCCTGGTGCGAACGATAGACACCTTGTTCAATTTCAATCGCATTTGCGCCCCACTCACCAAGCCCTTCTGCTCTGTATTTACCAAGCCAGTCATGTCGGTCAGCAATCCACTCGACCGCGATGAGAAATACTCCCCAACGGTAGAGAAAGTCGAGGATGCAGGGCACGCTGCGCTCAACAACATCGACTACGACGAGGAATTTTCGCCGGAGGAGCAGAAGAAAATCATTCGGCGGATTGATCTGCGTCTTGTCACGATCACTGGACTGGCGTACTGCGTTTCGCTGATGGATAGGACGAATCTGAGTATGGCCGCTGTTGCGGGGTATGTCCTTTGTTGCAACCCGACTGTTGAACGTGCTGACTGAATGCATATAGTATGGTGGTTGATCTAGAGCTGTATGTTGGGTATAGATATGTGCGTGCTGTGTATGGCTCTTTTGCGTTCGATGCTGATATGATATAGTCCATTGTCGTCCTTATGTTCTTCGTGCCGTATGTGATCTTCCAGCCGCCGATGACAGTCATAACGAGGAAGCTGGGACCTACTGTGTTCCTGGGAAGCATTGTGATTTCGTGGGGGGCCATTTTGATCGTGAGTTAGCTTCCGCTCTCTGCAAACCAGCGTTCTTGCGCAGCTGCTGACGCTGGCGATCTAGGGTATGGGATTCACAAAGAACTGGCAGCAGATGACGGCTTGCCGCGTGCTTCTGGGTCTGCTCGAGGCAGGTAAGAGACTTGCCCCGGATGAATAGTTATTTGGCGTTTAGTACCACAGAGCTGATTCAACTAGGGTACTTCCCCGGCTGCGTCTACCTGCTGTCTAGTTGGTATGCTCGATGTATGTATCTACTCATAAAAAATGGCCTTTCTAATGTGACCAGATGATGTCCAGAAGAGGTTCTCAGTCTTCTACCTTATCGGCTGCGTGGCCTCGGCCCTGGCCGGGATCCTGGCATTCGGGTTGATGCAGTTGGATGGGTCTCAAGGACTGGCAGGCTGGAGATGGATTTTCATCCTTGAAGGAGTCATCACCGGTGCCATTGGCATTCTAGCCATTATCTTCCTCGTCGACTTCCCCGACCGAGCCCACAAGTCCTGGAAGTTCCTAAGCGAAAGAGAATGCGCGTTTGTTGTGCGCCGGATCAACCGTGACCGGTCGGACGGAGACGCCGAGCCATTCACCCTGAAGCGGTTTCTGAAGCCAGCGCTTGATATGAAGATCTGGGGCTTTGCAGTGATTTTCTTGTGAGTAAGTCCGAGAGATGTTACAGTAAATATGGCTAACCGGACCAGCTGCGTCACGACCGTCAGCTATGCCATTGCATACTTTCTCCCGATAATCCTCTCCGAGGGAATGGGCTTCGACACCGGCACCTCGCAATGCCTCGTCGCGCCTCCCTACGCGGCAGCAGGATTCGTGATGTACGGTACAAGCTGGGTAGGCGACAAATACCGTATGCGCGGACCAGTCCTCATTTTCAACGCGCTCCTCTGCATCATCGGACTGCCGATGATGGGCTTCGCATCATCCCATGCCGTACAATATGTAGGCGTCTTCTTTACTGTCGCCGGCTCCAATTCCAACATCCCCGCCGTCATGGCGTACCAGGCCAACAATGTCCGTGGGCAGTGGACTCGCGCGCTGTCCAGCGCGACTCTCGTTGGATTTGGAGGCATTGGTGGCATTGCAGGGAGCTTGGTATTCCGGGAGCAGGATAAGCCGCATTATCGGCCGGGAATCTGGTGTGCCATTGCTTGCAACTTGCTCCTCATGCTTATCGTTGTGGTGCAGAGTATTTGGTTCAAGATTGCCAATAAGCGAGCGGAGAGGGGGGAGAAGCTCATTGAGGGAGTCCCGGGATTCCGGTACACGATTTAGTTGTCTAAGGCCAAGTCTAAGGCCAAGAAAAGAACTGAGTGAATGTACTGAGCAACTAGTCTATATCTTAACGTTGAGTTGATCACTCACTGCTCGCTACCAAACCTCATAAACCCCATTGCCCGATAAGCGCCTTATTGCCTCAGGTTTTCCGCGGAAAGTCGCCGTTATCAGCCGATTCGCCTCCTCTGATTGGCCACCGAGTGACGTTATCGGGAGCTTGGGGCAGTTTCCCGTTTGGCCGCGGTCTTCCATACAGCACTCATTCTCGACATTTTTCTTCGGCTTCACCTCTTTTCTTCTTCTTCTCCTTCTTCTTTCCTTTATTCTTCCTATCCATAATCAGGCATTCCATCCATCATCTGTACCCTCCCGAATTGCTTGTGTTTTTGCCGCTTATGCTGTTACGATAAGACCTAGAATCATCCCTACATCGATTCGATACCACTGACGGCGAGGATGGCCGCGTCCTTGTGCCTGCGTGGCTCTCGCCAGCTCGCCCTGCGCTCTCAATTGCGCTCAATTCACCCCTCCATTACGCGCAGCAGACTCCTGCCTACATACCGTGCCGTGCACAGCTCATCACAACAATCGCACTCCGCTCGGCGGCCCATCTACACCAGCTCAGTAGCGGACCACGGAGTCCCTCATCCTCGCGATGTCTTTCAGCCCCTAGATACGTTCCCTCGGCGCCACATCGGCCCTTCGCCAGAAGCCGCTGAGGAGATGCTCGCCGTTCTTGACCCTCCGGTCAAATCTCTCGACGAGTTCGTCAAACAGGTGCTCCCGGCTGATATCCTCTCGAAGAAGGATTTGGCCGTCACGGCTCCAAGTGCCGACAATGGCCTGCCCCGGAGCAAGGTTCATGGTGGGTTGGGAGAGACGGACATGCTGAAGCTGTTGGACAAATACCGGGAGCAGATTGACGTCAGCGGGAAGACATACATTGGTGCTGGGTACTACCCCACAATTGTGCCTCCAGTGATCCTTCGAAACATCCTCGAGAACCCGGCGTGGTATACTAGCTACACTCCTTACCAACCGGAGATCAGTCAAGGGCGTCTGGAGTCGCTCTTGAACTTCCAGACCTTGACTGCGGACTTAACCGGTCTCCCGTTCGCCAATGCCTCGGTTTTGGACGAGGCCACTGCTGCGGCCGAGGCCATGACCATGTCGTTGGCTACTCAGCCCCTCGCGAAGCAGAGGAAGGCCGGTAAGACCTACGTTGTCTCTCATCTGTGCCACCCTCAGACCGTTGCGGTGATGCGCTCGCGCGCGGAAGGATTCGGGATCAACCTGGTCATTGGGGACATTCTGGCCGACGACTTCAAGATCGTTAAGGACCAAGGCGATAACCTGATCGGTGTTCTGGCCCAGTATCCTGACACCGAGGGTGGAATCTATGATTTCCAGGGCTTGAGCGACGCCATTCACACTGCTGGCGGTACCTTTAGCGTCGCCACCGATCTGCTCGCTTTGACCGTCCTGAAAGCGCCCGGCGAGTTCGGCGCCGACATTGCTTTTGGTAACGCTCAGCGATTTGGTGTTCCTATGGGCTACGGTGGTCCTCATGCCGCCTTCTTTGCCTGCGCTGACAAGTACAAGCGCAAGGTTCCCGGCCGTGTTGTCGGTGTGTCCAAGGACAGGCTCGGTAACCGTGCGCTGAGACTGGCGCTCCAAACCCGAGAGCAGCACATTCGTCGCGAAAAGGCAACCAGCAACATCTGTACGGCCCAGGCCCTCCTTGCCAACATGAGCGCCATGTACGCTGTTTACCACGGCCCCTCTGGGCTGAAGACCATCGCCCAGCGTATCATGTCGATGACTGCCGCTTTGCGAGAGAAGCTTGCGGCCTTGGGCTACAATGTCCCTGCTAAATCTAACGTCTCCGACGGTGCTGCGGTTTTTGACACTATCACGGTGGAATTCTCGAACAGTGAAGAGGCCGATGCTATTATTGCTGCTGCTCGTCAGAACTCGATCTTCCTCCGGCGCGTCTCTGCTACCAAGGTTGGAATTTCTCTCGATGAGACTGCAGGCCGCGAAGAGGTCAAGGCCATTCTGCAGGTCTTTGCCGCTCACGCCAAAGCCGAGGCTGCTCTTGACCAGGAACTCGGCCTTGCTTCTATCCCAGCGAGCCTAGAGCGTACTTCCGCTTACCTCACCCACCCCGTCTTCAACACCCATCACTCGGAAACGGAGATGCTGCGGTACATCCGCCACCTGGAGTCCAAGGACTTGTCTCTCGCCCACTCTATGATCCCTCTTGGCTCCTGTACCATGAAGCTCAATGCCACGACCGAGATGATTCCTATCTCATGGCCCGAATTCTCTCAGATGCACCCGTTCCTTCCTGCGGATGTCGCCAAAGGATACACTCAGATGATTGATGACCTGGAGCAGCAGTTGGCCGACATTACTGGAATGGCCGAGGTTACGGTCCAGCCGAACTCTGGCGCTCAGGGCGAATTCGCAGGTCTGCGTGTTATCAAAAAGTACCAGGAAGCGACCGGCAGCTCTAAGCGCAACATCTGTCTGATCCCGGTTTCTGCGCACGGTACCAACCCTGCCAGTGCTGCCATGGCCGGTATGAAGGTTGTAACGATCAAGTGCGACACCAAGACGGGCAATCTTGATCTGGACGACCTGAAGGCCAAGTGCGAGAAGCACAAGGATGAGCTAGCTGCTATCATGATTACCTACCCCAGCACATTCGGAGTGTATGAGCCCGGTGTTAAGAAGGCTTGCGACCTAGTGCACCAGTACGGTGGCCAGGTGTATATGGACGGTGCCAACATGAACGCTCAGATTGGCCTCTGCTCTCCGGGCGAAATTGGTGCCGATGTCTGCCATCTGAACCTGCACAAGACTTTCTGCATCCCCCACGGTGGCGGTGGCCCCGGTGTTGGTCCTATTGGTGTTGCAGAGCATCTTCGCCCCTACCTTCCCTCTCACCCAAACAGCGAATACCTCCAGTCCAAACGAACTGAATACTCCTCGCCGCCGATCAGCGCTGCGCCTTGGGGTAGCGCCAGCATCCTTCCTATCACATTCAACTACATCAACATGATGGGCTCCAGAGGCTTGACCCACGCCACCAAGATCACCCTCCTCAACGCTAACTACATCCTCTCACGCCTCAAAGACCACTACCCCATTCTCTACACCAACGACAACGGCCGCTGTGCGCACGAGTTCATCCTCGATGTCCGCAAGTTCAAGGACACCTGCGGTATTGAAGCCATTGATATCGCCAAGCGTCTACAGGACTATGGCTTCCACGCCCCGACCATGTCCTGGCCTGTGGCCAACACTCTCATGATCGAGCCCACGGAGTCGGAGAACAAGGCCGAGCTCGACCGCTTCTGTGATGCTCTCATCTCGATCCGCAAGGAGATCGCCGCCGTGGAGAGCGGCGAGCAGCCCCGTGACGGCAACGTACTCCGAATGGCACCTCACACCCAGCGCGACCTCTTGGCGACAGAGTGGGATCGCCCGTATACCCGCGAGCAGGCGGCCTACCCTCTTCCTTACCTTCTCGAGAAGAAGTTCTGGCCTTCCGTGACGCGAGTCGATGATGGTAAGCTTCAACCCAAACCTTCCCGCGTGGACATCGCTAACTTTGCTTCCAGCCCACGGAGACCAGAATTTGTTCTGTACATGCCCGCCGGTGGAGGACAGTGAATAGTTATGATACCCATGTAGAGTTTTGACGTTTATACACTTTCAACATCCGGGGTGGCTGTTGTGGCATTGCGCGATTCAACATGACTATGATAGATGGCGTTGGGGTTTGTTCTAGCCTTGGTTAGCTGTGAATATTTATAAAAGTTTAATATCCAGTAAACTATCAGCGCCGTACATGTGCCATCGTTCCCTTATCTTATCCTTATCGATAGAGTAGTATCGGTGGGCCCTGCTGGAGCGAATCACACGCGATCGGAGGCAGCCGTCGCCTGCCAGGAACTCACGAAGCCAATGCGGAGTTCGCCATCCGCGCTGCTCCACCCTCTCGATATAAAGGCCTCGACCTCTCTGGTAGCCTGGAAAGTCACCGAAGTGCTGCCCGAAGCCGCCCAGGTCCCAGGTGAGTTCACCGCTTGCGGCATCCCATCGCACAGCATGCTGACCGCATGACGCAGATAAGCCACCCGCGTACGCATAGAGAGTAGCCCAGATCTCTGCCAGGACATGGACTCTAAGATCACTTTGTTCTATGGAACATTCGTGGACCTCCCTCGAACCAGGTCAGGCGAGAAGCATGAGCTCGCAATCAGACATGGTGCGATCTGGGTATCATCGTCTACCGGCCGGATCCAGGGATGCGACTGGAGCATCGCAAACGAAGCTAAGCTGCAATCCCTGATCAGGAAGAATGGCTGGACCGGAGTCCCGATCGTACGCGCACTAGAGGAAGAGAATGAGTTCTTTTTCCCCGGTTTCATCGGTATGTCTATGTCCTGTTCCGCCAACAGTACGCAAAGCCTTGTTAAAGAGGAAGACAGATACACACATTCACGCGCCTCAATACCCCAATTCGGGCCTTTTCGGCTCGTCAACCCTCCTCGACTGGTTGGAGACATATACATTTCCCCTCGAGAGCTCCATGAGCAATCTTGATAAAGCCCGCACCGCATACAACGCTGTCATCTCCCGCACTCTCGCCAACGGGACTACCTGCGCCTCCTACTATGCGACCATACATGTCCCCGCCACAAACCTGCTGGCGAGCCTCTGTCACACCCGCGGGCAGCGAGCCCTCATCGGCCGCGTCTGCATGGATAATCCAGCCTTTTGTCCGGACTACTATCGTGATGAATCCGCCGAGGCGTCTATTGAGCTTACAAAGGAGACGATAGCACATATCCACTCTCTTCCAGATAGTGATAAGGAAAGTGAGAGACTAGTCAAGCCGATTATCACACCGCGCTTCGCACCAACCTGTTCCACCTCGGCACTTACCTCGCTCGGCCAGCTCGCCGCATCCCACACTCCAGCCCTGCACATCCAAACACACATCTCCGAGAACCCGAACGAAGTCAGCCTTGTCCGGTCCTTGTTCCCAGCGCACCCGTCCTACGCCGCTGTCTACGATGCATGTTCCCTTCTAACCCCGCGCACGATCCTCGCGCACGCGGTCCATCTCACCGAACCCGAAAAAGAACTCATTGCGTCGCGAAACGCCAAAATCAGCCACTGCCCGGCTTCTAACTCTGCCCTTGGATCTGGGTTAGCGCCAGTAAGGGATCTGATTGATAATGGGATTACCGTAGGCCTGGGAACGGATGTTTCGGGCGGGTATAGCCCTAGTATCCTTGAGGCTGTAAGGCAGGCTTGTCTCGTTAGTAGGCTGCTCAGGCACAGCACGGTATTGACATCGTCCTCGGGCAATAGCACCCAAACTGAGACAGAAGGGAGGGAGGTCCTCTCCGTCGAGGAGGCGCTGTACCTTGCGACGCGCGGCGGGGCTGCAGTTATCGACATGCCCAATGAGCTAGGAGGATTCGAGGTGGGAATGTTCTGGGATGTGCAGCTTATCCGACTTGGAGCAACAGTCCAGGAAACGCCGCAAACTTGTTCTCGTTCCGACTCCCGCTCCGTTGTTGATATCTTCGGCTGGGAGTCCTGGGTTGAGAAGGTTCATAAGTGGGTTTGGACCGGGAATGATCGGAACGTGAGGCGGGTATGGGTGAGGGGTGCGATTGTTCATGATCTTGATGATCGTAGCTGTGTTGGTGAGGAGACCATGCTTGGAAGCTGGCTTGGGAAGGGGCTTCAGCGAGATTGGGCGCGGTGGGCTGTTGCAAGTGTTGGGGTGGCAATACTAGGGGTTGCTTTGGGGAGGAGAAGCCTAGGTTCACGGTGAGGATGAGGCGCGCATGGACGAGCCTTTTACCTCTGTAATTCTGCGCTTGTATACTTGTTTGGGCTATGTTCCGTTTCTCTTCATTTCTTCTTTGGCCTGGGAGGTTGGGCTTCTTGGCGGAGTTTAGATGACTACTCTTACGGCCTACCTGTACTTATGTGGAGTTGTGATAGAAGGCATAGAGTCCACCACAATTTTACTGT
Organism: Aspergillus foveolatus; assembly: GCF_047715535.1. Lineage (NCBI taxonomy): Eukaryota > Fungi > Ascomycota > Eurotiomycetes > Eurotiales > Aspergillaceae > Aspergillus > Aspergillus foveolatus. The sequence goes on along the minus strand of NW_027396082.1, from coordinate 32,495 downwards.
CGTCTACGACTTACGAGTAGAGCTGGAGGAAGCCATTCCAGCGTACGGCGCTACCTCTCGGACAGTTGAGCCACATAAACAACGTACGTATACGGCAGTAAACACAATACGACACAATACAACACGGACGGAAGGTCCTAGTACAGAGAACATACTGCGCGGTTCTTCCTGTCCTTTGAACTCGAACCGGCAAACGCCTCAGTGTCAAGGACATGAGTGTCTACTGGAAAAGTTCAATGCAATCAAAAACCTATACCAGTGAACCAGTCAGTAAACTAACAAAGTCTGCGTAATGTAGAAGAACATGAATGATACGTACCACGTTAGGGCTCAAGAAGGCGTCACCCGAGCTTCCGGAGATAACGCTTATAGTGATCTGTATACACGGTCAGTCAGCCGTGCGCGGACACTAGAATGTATCAACAATGGGACGAACCGTATTCTCGCCAGCAACAATTGTTCCAGCGGGCACGCTAACATCATACACCTCCCCAAGGCCACGGTATGCACCTCGCGTGACACCTCGGGAATTGAGATTAGTAGGCGCTGAGGGAGCCGGGCCTGTATAGCTGTTGATCTGGATTTCATTGACTGTCAGTTACACTGCATGCCGTTTTGCTTTATTGGCCAGAGACGACTGAGTCGCTTACCGTTGCCTGCGGCCGACCACCGGCGAAAGAAAGGGTTGTGCCGATGCGGAGAGTTGCAGCACCTGTCTGCGCAGAAGTAGCGGTGAACTTGATTGTCACAGGGTTATTGACGCTCTTGAAGACAGCCATGGGGAAGTCGGAGAGCGAAGAAGAGCCAACTGTGTAGGTGGAGGACCAGGAGTCCATCCGGGAGTCGGAGGGGTGCATGCGGAGTTGTTTATCTGCGTTGCGGAAGCCGGTTGGTCTGGAAAATGACAAAGCTCGGGTCAGTCCGCTGTCCTTTACTGGCAATAAAGGATAGGTAGTGCTCACTGGCCATCCCATTCTCCAATCTTGAAGATCGTCGTGCCCGTTTAAATGAGCCCGAGATGTTTTTGGTGGTCGATGATCCAGCCGATACAGTCACGGTGGTTTCCGCCACTGGGAATTCGCCTTGATAGTATTTCATTGTGTACGTGCCGGGTTTCATGGCAGGAGAGGTGAAGCTGCCGTCGGAGGCTGTGTAGGTCCAGTACTGGGCATCATTGTTGTACCTGGAAAAGTACACAGGTCAGTTATATTATTATTTGCTCAGTATTCTGGTCATACCAGTGAACAACCCAGTCCATGCTCGAGTCTGCGCCGGAGGCTTTTCCGGTGACAGTTCCGCGTCCGCTGGCAGCAACATAACCCTTAATACCAAGGTTGGCGAAGAAGGATGTGTCGATGTTGGTGCTGGGGGTTCCGCTTCGACTGAAGTACATCGAGTAGGGCCCGTGGAGGCCCGTACGGAATGATTCGGTTTGGACGTGGCCAGAGTTCTAACGTAGTTAGTAGGAAGACGATTGACTGATATATTAAGACGTACCATGTACCAGTAGAGGGCATTGTAATCACCGCCATTGTTGGAGTTGATGTCGCTGAGTTTGTTAGCATTAGTACGCCTTGATAAACTTAGACATACCGGAAGAAAGGACCACCAGAGGAAGACTCGTATTGGTTCAAGATCATGCAGACACGGTGCGCGCTTCCAGAAATGCCTGCCAACAATTAGGCGAGTCCAGAAAGAGCTTGAAATCACTTACAGTGCCTGTGGTCGTCGATAAACCGTTCGCTGGAGTAGAATTTGCTACGGGTTTCGCCGTTGACCAGGAATACATCAGAGCCCTCGATAGCTGACCCGCCGGATGTCGTAGATACATCCCCAAATGGCTCTTCATTTGGCAGGAGGTTTGAGTTAAGACGAGCAATAAATCGCAGCTCACCAATATCAGGCTCTGTACAGGTTAAATGGTGTTGACATGAAAAACGGGTATATTACCTGCAGTAATATAGGTCGCCATATGGATAATGGGGTCACCATTGTGCACAACGAAATAGTGCGTCAAGGTTGATGTGTCGCAAGTAACCTTGATATAGTCGCCTGTAGGCGTCAGCACACTTCAAGTACTTTTCACTCAGGGCACATACCGCTCTGAGTCGCGGAGACTGTGGCCGAGCCGAGACCGGAGCCAATATGACTCCCTTTTCCGGAATACTGAAACTCGGAGCCATAGTAAACGATGGACGTGATGTCGCAGCTGGACTTATTGACAGTGAATTTCAGCGGGTTGGGCGAGTTGGCGTCGATCGTGTAGGAACTGCCGTTGTCGGTAATGCCAAAGGCCGCATTGGCCACCCTCGCCCACAAGACGGCAGAGGAAAGAAGGAATGTCTTGGACAACATGGTAAAAGTGATTGTCGCTCGAGGCTGACGACGATCTCCGAGGCAAGCGTAGAGCTTAAATCATTTTCAACCGTTCCCACGGCCTCAGCGGACCTCTGCCCCTGTCGCTAAGGACTCTTCATAACCCTTCATGAAGAGGTTCCACCAATCTGGATGAGACGGCTCGAGAGAGGCCATACCTCCGTGTCAAGATGGTCAGTGCTAGCCCAATAAGGCGAGTGAAAGCGGCTGTATCCCACGCTCTTATACGTTCGAACGAGGGCTTTTGCCGGGATTTGTGCAGAATTGCGGAGATGCGCTCGAAAGTGGGCTGTTGGCTCCGGTGGATAGTCTATTCCTGACAAGACCCTTTTTATATTTGGACATCAATCTGGAACCCTTGGCGAGTCATCCATTGTTATATCAACCTCCGCAGGAGCTCAATTTAGTTTTACGAACGCTCAATGGCGGACGGACATTCATACGCTTAACAAGCCCTGCCGAAATGTCTCCTTCTACCGCGGACATCCGGATGGGGTCGGGTCGCTTGAGGTCTGGTGACCCAGGTTCAGGTTTTAGTCGGTCCGGGGGTGGCTGATGGTGAACCCTGTTTAATCTGCTGAAAGTTCGATTTTCGCCCCTGAAAGATATATGTCGGTGTGTTGTGCGGTCTGTGGAGCGGCAGGCCATCTATATGAGACAGCCCAAACCGCCAAGAGACCCGAACGATATCTTACACGCTTTTTCCTAACTAGAAATAGCGTCACGCTTTGTGAAACCATAATGAGAAAAGGGTCCAGACGACTGGGGCAAACAAGTCGAATGGGCGACCGGTGAACATGTTTTCTTCCGCCCAATCATGATCTTAGTCGCCTGGATCTGGCGTTTTGTTTGTGAAAGGAAACAACCTGTTGCCTTCCGCTGAGGATCCTCAAATGGCATTCAGTAGAAGCTCTTTACAAGCCTTTGCTAGAAGGCGTCCTGCACGATCCTTGCAGAGCTTGGCTGGGCTCTAGTCGGGAACAGCCACGAGAAACCACCAGCTCGTGTGCAAGGGCAAAACTTTCACTCCACCTTCGAAGCAGCCAACCGTCGAGCGCAGCATGCGCTGCTGACGATCGATGTCCATGGACTTGCATGATTCAGGGGTCAACATCGATTGTCTCACTGGGCTGCTGCTTCCTTGTTTTGTCATTGGCCAACGGAACATTCCAAATGATTCAACGCATTCCAATCTTCAGCTTCGCAACGTGTTCGGAAACAACAGTCTTACCTTTCGGCACCAATAAGAGGTCGCGGTATTCATGTCCATATTAAACGTCCTGCGACTAGTCGATGAATTCAGGCTTTCGGCCGTAGGCGTGGTCAATGTTTGTTTTACGTGCCATTTGGTAGAGATGTCGGGAGGCTCCATATCCTATACGAACCATGGTGCGTCTCGTCTAGATCAGGAGAGCGTTGTGTCTCACTCGAATTTTGATTGCTTTATCTTTTCCGAACAAATGCTGGGGCCGAAAGAAGAGCCATGGAAAGGCCTAAGTCGATCTGCTTCCGGACTACTGCCGCAGATCAGGAATCTTAGGGTTGTTCTCGAAGGCCAAGATTGTTCTTTTCACATTCCACCACGAGGTTGGGCCACGGATAACCCACGAACCGACTCCTTTTGCTCAATACCAGCCCTCTGTGTCCGAAGGCATCAAGGCCAAGTTTTGAACTTGTTCAAAACCCAACTTCCTTGTGCCGCACACGATGTGTGTAGCCGGCTGACGTGCGTATCCTTGCTTTTATTTGTGTAGTCTGAATTAAGACAGCCATGACGACGATGAGGGCGGCTCTCGCTGCAGCCGTCGATGTCCAGTATAGAAAACACCGTACTGTCCATGATGACTCCTCGTAGGACAACCTTCTTGCTCCGTGTGTCACCTTTCAGTCTGCGGTCGCTTTCTTCCCGTTGCACATGAGACTATTATATCTTTTCCGTTCGCCCCATCCCACGGTTGACGTACAAGATGCGATTCAGCCCGTCAATTTCAACCGCATTTGCGGCCTCGCTTGCCAGTTTTGCCTCCGGATTTGGGTTGCGATCTGACTTGGCAAAGAGTTTGCAGCTGGCTGCTGAGTTGGGTTTGGATTCAGATCTTTTACTGAAGGATCCCCAGTCGTTCCGGACAGCCGTCACGCAGGCCAACCCTGCAGCTGAATATGTTCTGGTAGACTCTCACTTTTTGATGGCCATGTGTACGGGTTCTAATGCTCTGCAGCTTCCTATCGATCACGATAACCCCGCTATCGGAACCTTTCGAAATCGCTACTGGGTGAACGATGCGTACTATGTGCCGGGAGGGCCAGTAATTTTGTATGATGTGGGTGAGGCTAATGGAGAGCCGAGCGTTGCTCATCTCAGATCAAATGCTTCATTCTTACCACCTATACTTCAAGAGTTCGGCGCGATAGGAATTGTCTGGGAGCATCGGTCAGTTGTCTCCACCAAAGTCGATGTGAGGATACAGATCTGACGGAAACAGGTATTATGGAGATTCGTTACCATATCCCGTCAATAATAACACCCCGCCAGAGCATTTGATATATCTCACTACGAGACAGGCACTCGCAGATATCCCTACCTTCGCGGAGAATTTCACCCGTCTTGGTCTCCAGGAATACGACTTGACCCCGGGCTCAACTCCCTGGGTTATGATAGGAGGCTCGTATCCCGGCGCACGCGCTGCGTTTGCTCGCAATGAATATCCAGATACGATATTTGCTTCGTTCGCTGCCTCGGCGCCGGTTCAGGCGCAGATCAATATGAGCATCTATTACGAGCAAATCTATCGATCAATGGTCGCCAACGGATTCCGCAACTGTGCTTCAAATATTCACGCGGCTCTTGAATATATCGACGATCAGCTTTCTCAGGACGATACAGCAGCGTCGGTCAAGCAGCTCTTTTTCGGCCCCGGCGCCGAGAAGAACTCAAACGAGGACTTCACACACGCCCTCGCGGTGATATACGGCTCCTTCCAAGCTTATGGTATGGACGGTTCTGCTGGATCGCTAGGCGAGTTTTGTCGTTACCTCAAGTCGGATCCGGTGGCGAGGCAGACCACGGGAGCCGAAGGCCTGGCATTAAGACACAGATATAGGTACCTAGCGGAGCGTTGGGCTGCGTGGCCGATATTCACACAATTAATCAACGTCAATTACGAGACAAACTGCAAGGGTCTGGACAAGTCGGCTGCACCGTCTTGCGAGCTGAACAAGCCCGCAACGAATCCATCCGCCATCGCCTGGACCTGGCAGTACTGCACGGAGTGGGGTTTTTACCAGAGCAACAACGAGGGAGTCCACTCCCTGCTTTCTCGATACCAGACCTTGGAATTCCAACAGGTCATGTGTAACCGGCAATTCCCCGACGCCGTGAAGAACGGTCTTCTCCCTCCGCAGCCACAGGTAGATGCCCTTAATGCGGAGTTCGGCGGTTGGAACATCCGGCCATCGAACGTATACTTCAGTGCAGGGGAGTTCGATCCCTGGAGGACACTGACGTTATTATCGGCCGAGCAATTCTCCCTGCAGCTTAACGTTACGTCGGACGCCCCTCGGTGCGGGGTGCGGACCGGCCCAGACACGGTGTTTGGGTATGTCGGGGCTAACCAAGTCCACTGCTTCGATTTCCAAACCGGTCCGGAGGCCGGAGAAGTGTCTCGAGGATACTTCCGGCAGGCGTTGAAGGAATGGCTCCCTTGTTTCGAGAAGCAGCAGTAGGGAAACACATAACCTCATTGCAAAGATGGGCACCTTGTGGGAGAATGAGCAGTCAGCATAGCATTCTGTAAGTTATTATAACGCACATAGTTAAGCCATCCACATACTTTGCTTGGACAGATACTGCTCCGTTCTCTCTCTTTGGTCGTCTCTTCGTAGATCTGGATCCGCTTACGAGAGGCGTACTGTTAGAGGCGGACGGAGAATGTTAGTCGCTGGGCAAAAATCCACGCTAACCCAATCCGGGACCGCTTGCGATGGGCGGAGTCCCGAGGTCGAGTCTCGAGTCCGGCGGGTCTGTCCGAAGTCCGCTCTCCACATCCAACGCTCCCATGGTCATCGTCATGGACTCGCAGGCCTTCTATTGGGGTACTACCATGGCCATGAAATGCCGGCCCGTGTTTAATCTCCTAGAGCTGTCTGGGCTCACATGTGTTCTATTCGAAAACTCTTATACCTAGGCCCTCTCCCAATCGTGTATCTTTGAACCTACCTCTCTCTCACACCTTGAATAATATCAAGCATACTGCAGATTTTGACCCAGTTAACGAGGCACATCATGCTATCACTTCCAACTCTCTTGCTGAGTGCGCTCTGTCTTGCCTTTCTGATTCTACGAAGCCTCCAGTCCCGCCTACAACACCGCAGAAACGCCAAAAAGTGGGGTTGTCAACCGCCAGCCAGAGCTCCATCGGGCTTCTTTGGCATTCCGCCGTTCCTCGAGCTCGCCAAAGCACTCCGAGAGGGCCATGTGGTGGAATTTATTACTCAGAAATACAACGAATATGGATGGACCTTTGAGCAAAGTATGCTGGGCCGCTCGGGGATTTCGACCATCGAGCCGGAGAACTTGAAGGCTCTGTTGGCCACCCAATTCAATGACTTTTGTCTGGGGACTCGAGAGCGCGAGTTCGGCCCATTACTTGGTCAAGGCATATTCACCCTTGATGGCACAGGATGGTCCCATTCGCGGGCTTTGCTTCGACCGCAGTTTACGCGTGACCAGGTAGGTCGCCCCTTGCCGTGCGATTGTTCCATTTTGGCTGATATTCCCAGGTTGCCGATCTAGATCTGATGGAATCTCATATTTCCCGCCTGATCGAGCTTGTGCCCAAGGACGGTTCAGTCTTTGATATCCAGCGACTCTTTTTCCTCATGACTCTGGACTCGTCCACTCATTTTCTATTTGGCGAGTCCGTGCACTGTATGGATGAAGGTAATGTACTTGCTCGATCGACCGTCAGCAATGCACAAGGCTTCGCCAATTCCTTCAACACCGCACTAGATTACCTCAACTGGCGGAGCGTGGCCGGAAACTTCTATTGGATGATAACAAGCAAAGAATTTCGTGACGCCAACAAGCGCGTCCACGAGGTCGTCGACTACTACGTACATCAAGCAATCGAGGCCAGAAGACACCCTGAGAAGAAGGAGCCCGGGAGATATATTTTCGCCGAGGCTCTTGCCGCCGACAATGACGACCCGAAAGTTCTCCGAGACAACATGCTCAACATTCTCCTAGCAGGCCGTGACACGACCGCCAGTCTCCTCAGCTCCGCTTTTTTCTACCTCTCTCGCCATCCTGCTGTCTGGGAGAAACTGCGTCGAAAGATCATCGAAGAGTTTGGTGACGTCCAACACCCAAAGGGAGAAATTACCCACGCCAAATTGAAAGATCTTCCGTACTTACGATACGTCCTGAATGAAGGTAGGTGGAATACTATCAACTTTGGCACTTTACAAGCCTGGCCGATTTGGATGTGAACACCAAAGATATTGCCACGACCGAGGACAAAGCGTTCCAAGGCATGATCATTACCTTTAGTGAACCTTCTTATCCGATCAAATCAAGCTTATCAACTAAGCTACCTTTGCTGACGGACTCACTAACTACACAGTACTCCGCCTCCAACCGCCAGTCCCACTGAACCTCCGCGTCGCAGTCAACGACACCTCCCTTCCGGTTGGCGGTGGTCCTGACGGCAAGAGCCCTGTCTTCGTCGAGAAGGGTCAACCAGTCCTCTACAGCGTCTACGCCATGCACCGCCGCAAGGATCTTTGGGGTCCCGATGCTGACTCTTTCCGACCCGAACGTTGGGAAGAGAACGCCAAACGCGGCTGGGAATATCTTCCCTTCAACGGGGGTCCCCGTATTTGTCTTGGCCGTGAGTGTCCTACCCCAGTTCTGCGCGTCCAGGATGCACTCTGATTGTAATTTTCAGAGCAATACGCCCTTACAGAAGCGAGCTACACCATGGTCCGGCTAATGCAGCGCTTTTCGAAGGTCGAAAACGGCGAGCCGGGCCTTGAAGAGCCTCTCATCAGGGCGACTCTGACCATGTCCCACGAGAATGGGGTAAAGGTCCGATTGTATTAACCGCTCTCAGTGCTTTACCGGCTTTTTGCATCAAGTAGATTCCAGCATGTTCAAAGAAAGGTAAGAATTTGGCTGCTGTGAGGCTAACGTAGCGGCTTTTCACGACTAGCTGGGGCTCGTTATTACATTTTGTTTATGTTGAAAGTAGTATATATAGCTATTGGCCATCGCCCCTCCAAACATGGACACGTTAATAGTGCACGAAATCTCCAAGACCATCCTTATCTACGTACCAGCACAGACTGCGTTGCGCCCAGCAATATGGAACTGATACTTTTCCTCGGGGACCAGAATTGAGCGCAAACTGCTGATTGCCATTGCGTCCAATTTGCCAGAACGTTTTTTTCCAGCCTACTGCAACGCCAAGTGAATCAGAAAATAAGGCGAGAAACTACGCACTGTGTACCATGCAGCTCATCCCCGCGGTCTTGCAATGGGTCCTCCTACTCCTTTCCGCCGTCGCTAGAGGAATGAATACAGCCCACGGCCAGGCAGCTATCTCGCTCACCTCGGATTACATCTGCAGTAGCCGCTCGATGGCCCTTTGTAGAGTCTGCCACATCGACCCTCGCGATCTCTTAGATTGATGCCTATAGCAGGGTTCCAGTGCCGTACTGGTACTCGTATTCAATGCTTAAGCCTGCACAGAGTCAAAACATTGCGAAGTTAGCGTCGTAGGAAAAACAGCAGACTTGAGAAAGTGACTGTAATATGTAGCCGCAAACTGTGCATTTCCTTCTGGACCTAAAATGAGAGAGTCTTAGTAGCGGTTAGTTCGTTAAGGATGGCATAAAGTCCTTGCTTTGGTGCCTGTGTAGGACCGCTAGTACGGCGAAAGCCGGGTAATCTGGATCCTAGAGGGATGAGAGAGCGGAATTGTAGACTGACGTAACTGGATTAAGATATTAAAGCGGTAGCGCTGCGTGAAGTGTTTTCGAATATAGAAAAAGAACGTTTTTGCTTAGTGCTACAGAGGAGAAGTGGGAGGATCAGCGTGTATATACTGTAGATTAGTGCAGGCATTAGTTAGGCTGTATAGAAAGACTCTGTCTCTATGGCTCCATGTATTATTTCTTGCGGTTTCTCAACTAAAAAGTGGCTCCAGTTTCTGAGGATTTGTGGAGGAAGGGCGAGCTAGACTTGAATGGCTGCTCAAAAAAGAGGCTGAACTGATTTCTTACTCTGATAGGGGCAAGCTGGGTCTGGGATAGCATCTTTTTACTGGGCTGGCTGACAAGAGATATGGCTTTGACATTGTATTGGGGCTGCTTATGTGGGAGATTGGGACAAATATCCAGTTTGAAAGGCAGTGCTTCAAGATGCTCCTCCTTTATATCTCTTCTGAAACTTGAATTCCGGACCACTGCCTGTATTGGATGCATCACGAAAATGCCTGTTTTCTGGCCCTTGACAAGCAGAAACAATACTCTCCGCATACATGCCTCTTGTCCCTCGCCTGAAGAACAGGGGGCAGCGGAGAGAGACATATCCAGTGAGCAAAGCTAATATAGCAGTACCCAATTAATCTTGTATAAGCTTTCGTATTCTCCCATGGTATAATTTTAGCCTTCCCACTGGCTTGACCTACACAAGGCTAAGCATTAAATGCCAATTTTCCTCGTTTCGTGCACAGGGTCCAATATCAGGATAATAAATCAAGGGAGCCTAACTGCAACTCGGCTACGCAGTCTCCAGCGCCATAAGCCACGTATTAAGATATCTTCAGCGCCATCAACCTGATTCCTGTCGCCTAGAGAGGTCTTACCATGGCCTGTCCTGTCTTTGCCCTTCTAGTCTTCAGTTAGCCGTGGATCAGGTGTTAGTCAGTCGAAAATCTAGAATGCTCTTCCGTAGGCCCAGAGAGCCTTTGCAAACTCTTGAGTGGCCGTACTTACGTACGGCGACTTTGGGGCAGTTCCCGGAGGAATTCAAGGGCAATCTATTGTCATTCTTTTTGTAATGGTGTGATAGGAACTTTGAATCTCTGGCGATGAGTTTGTGGGACTATTTGATGATACACTCCAGAGATTAGAGGAGTATGACTCAAGCTAAGCAATAAGAAATTAGGGCTAGGGTGCGCTGCAGGTACGTAGAATTGACCCATTGGATACGCTGACGCCGGCGCCGTTCAAGTTATTGAAGCGGCTTACTTTGATCGCTATATATCCGACCACAACTGCCAAAATAAATTATTGAGTTATGGATAAAGGGAAGCTACCATTATTGGCATGGGATCCATTCCATATACAAGATATGGTCTTCTGTACATTGATGCCGGCGCCGGACTCGAACTCACGCCATGCTTCGCTGCAGAAAAGCAGCCACAGGAGCCGGATCAACCAGCCACGGCGAATGACCGGTGGCGATGGTCTCCGTGGTAATCTGAGCGCCCCTTCCGCGGGCTTTCTCCACCATCAGCTGCTGGACAAAGAGGGGAATGGCACGGTCGTTCTCGCACAGGAGATAGGCGCTCGGAATACGTGTGTAGGCGGCGCCGGTGGCGGGCGAGACCTTGGTCGCCCAGGCGTGCGGACGAAGGGCCTGGGCCCATTGTTCGCCGTCGGGGACATCGTGGAAGAAGAGGCTGTAGGGGTTGACGGCGCTGACGGTGCCGTTGGCTTCCTGCGGTCGAGTGAGATGGCGATAACAGGAGGGAGGAGAAATATCTTTGGAGGACTCACATCGCGATCATACCAGTCGGGAGGAACCCCGCCAAAGGCCCCGATCAGGCTCTCGCCGCAGTCGGGAATGAAGGCTGAGATGAATATCAATTTGGCCACCCCCCCGATCTCACCAGCCGCTTGTCGCTCGGTCTTGCTGAGACCGTCGAGGGCGCTGTTCACGGGCAGCCCGGACCAGCTATGAGAAATGATTACGACGTCCTTGCCTGCGCTGACTTCCTGCTCAACCAGGGTCCGGAGCGCCTCGATATCGGGCTGCAGGTCTTGGACGCTGGTGGCCTGGTGGATCGAGGGGAAGGCGACGGTATGGGTGGTGTGCTCGGGGAGGTGGGCCGCCAGGGGCTCAAAGGCCGTGCGAGGGTACCAGGCGCCAGGGCAGAAGATCAGGGTGGGCTTGGAGGAGGTCATCTGGGGCACTGATGGTAGGGTGGATAACGATGGCGATGGAAGACGGCTGTGAGGCGGCATTAAGTACTCAGGAGTAGGGCTAGTTCTCGGCCGCTGGCAAGCACGCTGTCAGCTTGGTGCCATATGCCGATCCATCCGAGCTGATTGCGGTTAATCTATTGCCGGCCGATAACAAGGCCCGCAATTGAGGCTGAGGGCTATAATAGATGCTTCGATTGGGGCAGAGCCAGACCCCCGCCCAAGTCCGCCATTCGACGGAACAATGGAAGCTGCGCGCTTCCATTCTTCCCCCTTCCCACCGTTGCACTCTGGAGTAACGAAGCAAAATGTTCGTAAGTGCTCGGCTGGGAAGGGGAAACTATTAAGAACTACCCGTCAGTCTGGCAGGCATCAATCCTTCGAGAGGGAATTCGCAATTACAGGTTGTATCCAGCATTCACAAGCCATTGCGCTTAAGTATGGCATAGTTTGAATCTGCGTATCCGCTATGACAATTATATAATTAGCTGTTGTTGTAAGTTTGTTCCAGTCTCTGTAATTGTTATGCCCTGAAAGTTGAATCATAGAGTACTGCGCGGGATGGCGCATGATTCCTAACGATTACGGATAACAGACCATAGCTCTTCCATTGACGCCTACAAGGGGTTAGTGGAGATTGCATAAAATCTTCGGTTTGTACTGGAGTCGAGATGGTGATACCTGGACGTGCAGGGAAGGACATGGTTACGACGTGGTTGCCTTGGCTTGCTATGATATTGAAAGCGGTGAAGAGTAAACTGAGTTATGCAGGTATCAGGCATAGCAAGTAAGGAAGTCGGAAGCAGGATCGAAATAATGTATATTCAGGTTTCAGACGCCAAAGTGGATATAGAAAACCCACAGCGCTTGCCTCTTTCCACTCCGGTCACCGGCGAGATCGATATCGTTTGTCATAATGTCCTTTGATCGGCTTGCTGCGGTAGGATCTATACTGTTCTTTATGTTCTCGTGATGTTCTGTTACCTTTATGGTTAGTTTTGACTGACGCTCGATCTCTGATAATGCTTCAAGCCAACGGTCTCGCATCTCCCTGGCAGCGTAATGAAGCCCTCGACACGCAGGTTCATCCTTCATATTTCCATTGGCGATTTCTGTGTATGTAATTCTTGCCATATCGACACAGATTTCATCATTAACACTCCATAAAGTGCCAATAACATATCGAAACCCCGCAAGCTGGAAGGCGCTGGTCAAGTGAATACTCTCATCCATAAATTTATCGTCTTTGATCTGGCCGGTCCCGCAAGCTGAGAGGTACGCAAGAAACGGCGGATTCTATGGAGATTCATCTTGAAAACACTGCCCACTGTGAGCGAATCGTCTTCACCGCCCCATAAAATTAATCGACTTTGAGATGGATCGGTATGACTTGTATAGCCATGGCCAGCAAAGTGGAAGATCTGGCATACTCGCATGTGGCCTAGAATATCATGTTCGCGCCGCCTTGGTTGGATTGAGTGAAGTGCCATTAACTCGCACATTGTCACAGAGTATTTGTACTTCCTCAGCTGCAAATGGAAGGTATCCATTCCCTGGCGTATCCTGCATGGACAATAGAAGTGCAAATGATAAAGGCTCTGTTGCGTGACGTTGGCGGCCACGTATGATGGCTTTAATAGATGAGCTATAAGACGACATGACCCGATCAAGTACGGTTTGGATTTGCCTTGGTTGTGATATCCAGCTGCATGCAGAGGAAATTTGGCTAAAGAACCCGTAGGGATCCATCATACATGGCCATTCGCGGTTAAATGGTGACTGGATAAATCCTAGTACTAGAATCGGCTCCATTGTCGTATCCCACAGCCATTCAAGAACTCGAGGGCTTCCTAAATCATCCCACCTTGCTTTTTCTGTAATATCGGTACTGATGAGCTTGGGTAGGGGCAAAGAATGTATCTTGTGATGCTCAACAATGATGGCATCACAGCGATACTGGCTGATATTTATAGTAACAATAGGACCTTTCTGCGCAGCATGTAATATCTCTTCTTCACTTGGTGCTTTAAGAAGTTGTGAAACCCAGGCTGACTTTGGTTACTCATGATGATTAGATTGTCCAGCTCCCTTTCAGCCTCAATACCCTGACGTGCTTGAGCCTGCAGCTGTACAAACCTCTCAGCCATGACAGGGTGCTTATGCTGAAGATCCTGAGTATCTGCCCGGATCTCGTCGAGAGATGCTGCAAGCACACCACGGCCTATTCAAGTAAATCCAACGCAACAACGGCTCCTTTTCGTGCGTTGAGCGCCACGGCTGCAGCATCAGATGCAAAGCCCACCATAGCACCAAGCAAATATTGCGTATCAGAGTTCTCAAGCAATCGCATTGTTAGCCGAGATATTAGATGAACAGCAATATCAGCAGATTCATAAGCCTGCTGCCAGCTGGAGAGGATAGCAAGATTCTGCAGGACATTTTGCCAGCTAGAATCCGAGTGCTAAGAATAGCATTCTCTTGACGTAAAGCAGTCTCCTGATATGAAATAGCCTTATAAAGATCTGCTGTCGCCCCTGCAATTGAATATCGGTGCCGTAGTTGGTCTGCAAGGCTTTTCAACCAACTAGCCTTGCGCGGGTGATCTTCTTGCGCTGCTTTAATAACCTGTCGTCCAATATTGATAGATTCTTCAATGTCAGCCATTGCTCCTATCCTTGCAAATAGGTCCCCGAAATGGGTGCCAAGATTATTCAATTACATGGTGTAGTTAGGGTGGCTTTCTGGTGTTGTCTGAACAGCTTCGCGTCCAAGTTGGATGGCCTCTTCAAGGTCAGCAATTGCACCAAATTTTGAATATCGGTCTGACAGCCGGACTCCAAGGTTGTTCAGATGCATTGCGCGACTATGGTGATCTCCTGGTAATGTGTCAACAGCCTCCCGTCCAAGTTGGATAGACTCTTCAGGTTAGCCAACGTCCCTGTTCTTCAATATCGTCCCTAAGCTGACATGCCAGGTTACCTAAAAGGAGGGGGCGGTCAGGGTCATCTTCTGTTGCTGCATTGACTGCTTCACGCCAAACCTGGATGGCCTCTTCAAGGTCAGCCATTGCCCCTATTCTGGAATATCGGTCTGAGAGCCAAATTCCAATGTTATTAAAAAACATAGCACAATCAGGGTGATCTTTGGTGTTGTATTGGCAGCTTCCCGTCCAAGTTGAATAGACTCTTCAAGGTCAGCCAACGCCCCTGTTCTTGAACATCGGAACGCTAGGTTGCTCAGAATAAGGGCACGGTCAGGGTCATCTCCACGTTGCTACATTGACTGCTTCCTGCCAAACCTAGACGGACTCTTCAAGGTCAGTCATTGAACCTGTCCTTAAGTATTGGTTTCTAAGCCGAACTCCAAGATTGTTCAAAAACATGGCACGGTCAGGGTGATCTTTTGATGTTGTGTTAACAACTTCCTGCCCAAGTTGGATGGACTCTTCAAGGTCAGCTAATGCCCCTGTCCTTGATTATCGGGCCCTAAGCTGAATTCTTAGATTGTCCAAGAACATGGCGCGGTCAGGGTGATCTTCTGGTGTTGTGTTGACAGCTTCTCGTTCGAGTTGGATAGACTCTTCAAGGTCAGCCAATGCCCTTGTCCTTGAGTATCGTTCTTCAAGCTGACTTCCAAGGTCATTCAAATATTCAGCGCGGTCAGGGTGATCTTCTGCTGCTTGCTCAATAGCCTCCCATAGGTGTTTTATGGACGCTTCAAGGTCAGCCATTGCTCCTAACTCTGAACGTCTGTTGCGAAGTTAAGTACTAGGAGAGAGAAACCGTTTGTCCAGAAGTTAAGGCCAAAACTTAGAAGGGAAGTTATAACTGAGATGCGGTAATATCTTCATGCAATCCTCGCCATACACTTTCTGACTAGTTGGGAATCACCTGCGTTTTGTGATTAGGATTTGAGAGCCCTCTAGATGAGGCTGCGTTATGACCCTGGTTGCCGCATTTCCTTCGTGTTTGAAATGGGTGATATCGAAACTAATATATCCTTAGCTCGCGTAAGCTTTCCTGTTCCGTTCAGATCTAGGAAAGAGGGGGTGGACTGATTATTAGGTGCCAATCGCATTAGTTGGTAATCGCATTTACATAGGTCTCCATTTCATGGGCTTTCACTACCCATTCATGGTGAAAAATTGGTCCATTCAGCTTATTATCTTATCGACTGGCCCTGAATCACTCCGCTCGTGCTCAATGCATGATATGAGGCTGAACTCATTGGATTTCTAAACCGAGCAAGCAAGAAGTTTGTATGTGCAAATGCTGTAATCTGGGATACATTCTGATCAAAAACCCCACACGCCAAGCAAGATGATCTTACGTGAGACCACGTCATTGTGCGTCTGCATGGGAGGGGCTGGATTTGCTAATGATCTAGACTGTAAGACTTCTCCATATTGTCTGGATTCTCTAGCTACAGCGAAGCGATGCCCATAAGTATTCAACTAACGAAAGGACAAGCGTTGATACTGCATGGGTTGCTTGAAAAGCCCTACATACATGACAGTCAGGGTGGTATTTATATAGTCGCCGGGGTTGCTGGCTTGACTTCTCCAATCTATGTCGCCGATGCCCCGCGCTGGTTCAGAGCGGAGCGAGATTGGCCTGCCTCCAAGCTGGGGTAAACCCAGAACAGCTCAAATTTCCAGCTTTGTATTGGCTAGCGAGACGGCGTCGGCTTGACTCGGGGTGCACTGATCGTTGTCCTAAGCATGCAAAGATGAATGACAAGGCCAAGATAGACGTTGCTGCTCTGAAGTCTGCTTTCTCCTTACTGATCATACAGCACCTCGATCGACCTTCCTGTCATCCGTCGGTTATAGAGAGATCAACATCTCTCCTGGCAATCAAAAGAAACCTCTTAATGGCTATAAAATCTCTATACAGACTGCAGATATAATATTGACAACCAGTATATTAGTCAGAACTTAGCTCTCCAAGGAGGGTTAGCCCTTTTTGGCTGAGTGGGAAGTTCGATAAATATCAAGACCTTCAATTTAATGATCAGAAGTTGGTCACATGACCAAAATCGGCGCTCGTAACCACCTCACACGTCGGTTCATGACAGGGAGCCGGGAGCTTCTTATATATCTGCTAATGCAGCTAGCCTACTTCTCCATGAAATATTTCGGCGCTCCAGGCTAGTTCCATGAAGGGGTGACTATTCTTAGATGTCCAATGCGTACAACTATTGTGGGAGTTTCCATCCATTACCGAATGAATCTTGCCAATTATGGTCTAATGCGTATTGATAGAGATAGATAATCCTGAATCGAATGAAGGGGATATATTTTTGAGATAATGGAGGCTGCCACCAATCTGTTTATGGTTGTCGTTGTGCAGCAATCTGGATGTCAAGCTTGTGAAGGGAAAAACATAAAAATAGAAAAGAATACAGTAAAAGAACAGACCTGCTTTGGGGCGGAGATGAATATGATATAGCCAATTTCGTCCTCAGACATGGATATTTATAAATGCTTTATATACTAGAAGCTTTTGTACGCATCAGTGCTGCCACGCCCACTGTGTGATGTATGCTGAATCACACGGAGAATCTCCGATATCAACCCCGCCCCGGCTATATAAAAAGCATGCCGTCATCATGTCTTTTCGCTACACGATCTATTTTCAAACATAAACTTCAGGCCCAGAACAAGCTTAGCCAAGTATGCCGTTCACGCCGCCCGCGATCTACCCTAGCCTGTACGACAAAACTGTGGTCGTAACTGGCGGCGCAAGCGGCATCGGCGCCGCAACCGTGCTCCTCTTCGCGCTACAGGGCAGCAAAGTCATATTCCTTGATATCGCCGATGATACAGCTCAGAAGACAATTGACCATGTCACTACTCGAGCCAACACCAACGCCCAAACTAGCCCATTCAAGATCAGCGTGAGGCCACCTATCTTCTATCACTGCGACATAACAGACCTCGACGAATTGAAAGCTACTGCATCGAAAATCCTAGAGGAGCACGGTCCCGTGCACGTGCTCATTAACAACGCCGCCGCAACAGGCTCTATAGCACGACAGGCCAGTCTAGATGTCACAACTGAAACCTGGGATTTCAATGTGAACGCAAACCTCCGACACATCTTCTTCCTCACGCAATCCTTCATCCCATCCATGAAAAGCGCTGGTGGCGGAAGCATCGTGAATCTCGGCTCAATTAGCTGGCGGATTCCTGAAGCAACGACGCCCATATATGGGACATGCAAGGCGGCTATTAACGGCTTGACGCGTATCCACAGCAGGGAGTTCGGTACTCACAATATCCGCGTTAATTGTGTTATGCCGGGCGCTATTGCGACGGTTAGACAGAGGGCAGAAGTACTCACGGATGAGTACCGGACGCATGTCTTTGCGCAGCAGAGTCTGAAGAGAGACTTGGAGCCGGAGGATGTGGCTAAGGTCATTGTCTTCCTCGGGAGTGAAGAGGCGAGTGGAGTTACGGGGAGTTGCTATGTCGTTGACGGGGGGTGGATGGGAAATCCGTGAACAGTTTAATGAATGGGAATGCTCAGTCACTGCCTATATTCTGTTCTGTTGGTCCTAGTCTTAGCCAATTCGCATGTTGATAGCGTAGGTACTGTCCAAGTCCGAATGTCTTTCATTTTGCAACGCACTGCTAGTTCTAGTTGTTCTATTTTACATAGTGTAGTATGAAGCAGACTGACCATCCTCTATTTTGCTGTTCTGCCCTAGAACTCGCTCCCTCCCCGAATCATCGCGGCGAGCTTTTTCTGCCACGAAATTTCTACATAAAATAATCAACCACCGAGTTAAAAAAAAATGAATAGCAGGCGTTGTGCCTTGAACTAACTATCCAAGCTTGTTCAGTGCCAATACGGACCCAGCAGTTCGTGCAATACCTACATGTTTCCCTGAACTGCAAAGTATCCGACAGTAGGCAAAAGCACCTCTCATAAATGAGCAAGGCCTACCACGCACTTGATAGGTGAATCAGTAAATATAGATCTTTACCAGATCTATTACCAAAGTTACTGCATAGTTGCTGGAGACGCAGCTGTGTCAGTGGTTGAATGAATCTGAATGCAAATCCACTTATGGCGAGCATGCGATAGTAACATTTTCGAAACTACAGCAAAGCCTACAATCCCATAAAGGTTTCAAGGGGGATACTTTATTCAACTAACATCAGCAAGCAGGGGTTAGAGCCATCAAGATGTTGTGAGATTGCCTTCCAGCGGCTCTAGCGGTATATGACCTGCCATTTAGTGTGTAAAAGTCTCCACTTAGAAGAATGAAAGACCCTGCGGAGAAGGAAAGACCCTGCACTGTAAATCTGAAGCTATAGATTGAGATGGCCTCGGCCCCCCTTGTAGATGCTTCTCTAAAATTTATCAAACAACAGGTTTACCTACCTATATCAGTCTCGAGGTACGCTACCTGACCTGTTGATGCCGGCTTTTTATCTAATAAAGGACTAATATATATGAGTGTACCAGTAGGCGTAATTATTCGACGTCACAAACTAGAAATCAGATAAATGAAGGTATGATTCTGTCAATCTACTTGCAAAGGATAGCTCATCCATAGAACATAATAAGCAATCTAGTCCCCAAGGCAGTTAAAACAGAAATTTCACATGAATGGTCGCAATAGCAGATATCTCCGCAGAGGCCTTCCTAGTCAAACTCGGCAACTGTAGAAGCCGACGTCCAGATTAGTATTCACGTATAGTTGACAATAATTAAGTTGCAAGGAATGCATTTTGCACAGCATTTAAATGGTTCAGGAGGCGGGGGAGTAAAAGTGAAGGAGAAGGACTTACTAGTACCATCCTCTCTGTGTCAGCTTTACAGCTAGCTAGGCTGTTCCAATTCCGTGTTGCTGCATCATGACATCCCTGGTGAAGTAACTAAGTAAATGGTGTCAGTATGAAGTTGAGACAGGGTGACCAGGTGAGTGTAGGGTGAGTATAGCTATCTACCAAGCAAAACTACAGATGCCTCCTGGGAAGGAGAAGTTGCTGCTCAAGTAAAGTTATTCGACACCCTCAAAGTTGCAATCTGAATGACTAGGAGCTGAATGGAAGCCTAGCATTAATGAGGGTACTCAAGAATCACAAGTCTTGCTTGCAACTGCTCAATTTTGTTGAAAAGACGAATAATTGAAGATACCGTGATTTCATTTTTAGGTTTTTTTTTTTTTTTTTTTTTTTTTTTTTTTTTTTTTTTTTTTTTTTTTTTTTTTTTTTTTTTTTTTTTTTTCCTTGAAAATCTGGGTCGCCTCGATGTAATAATACGCACTACTTACTGCTGCCACTGAATCTCCAGAACATGGCCCTTGAACTGAGCATTAAACCACTCAATCAGGTCTATCCTGCCCGTACATGTCTCCGCATTATCCAAGGCATCACTCTCCACCACTCTAGCTACCGTTGTAAACAATTGTTGGTTCGCCAAATCACGCCCCAGACACGCCCTTGATCCGACGCCGTACGGGAAAATATTGCTCTCTTTTAGCCGCCGCACTCCGGTCTCTACGCCGCTAGCCAGCCACTGCTCGGGGAAGAACTCAAAGCGCTGAGGAAATACATTTAGATTATGGTGGAAAACATATGCAGCCGCGCCTACGACGGCACCTGGCAGCAAGAAAACTCCACTGACAGTGCATCCACTGCCTTTAGAGGGCACGATGCGCGTCAGACGTGCTGGGTTGGCCATACTGAGCCTTAGACCCTCGCGGATAACTGCCTGTAGGTAAGGGAGGAACTGATAGTCCATACCAGCCTGGTGTTCTCGGATCTCCTCTTTCAGCCTTCTGTGCACGGCCGGTTGGTGAGCAAGATGAAAGAGAATAGTGGACAACATGACAGCGGTTGAGTCAGCGCCCGCAAACATTGCTGCCTTGCGTTGGATGAGGTTTTCTTGGTGCGAGATACCGGCTCTCAAAGCCTAGATTGGTAGGTATCACTGTCAGAGGCAGTCGTGCGCTCAGTGACCGCGATACTGTCTACAAACCGAGAGGCAGTTGCGAGCGAGGCAGCAATATCTGGCTTGGACAGAGCTGGGCCCATTATTGAGGATAAGATCAGGGTAAATAACCGGTTGGGAAAGAGGAGAATTGACCGAGTGTGACAATGGCAAGAACAAATAGAGTGGCTGATAGTTTCTCTCTCCCTCCGTGGCCCTGATGGTCTCTATTGCTGGCTGTGGCAGAAGTATTGCAATCTTCCCCTTTCTTGTCCAGACCCCCATACATCTCTCCAAAGAGATATCCAGTCAGGACGTCAATCGACAACCAGGACAAGAGATCAAGGATGTTGATCTTTTATTTTGTGACCAAGCTAGCAGTCAAAGCTCCCTCACACTGGCACCAAAAAATATTAATAAATTTCTTAATTAGCTGCCTGCAAATGCTGCTTTTGTACAATGCTTAGATATGGCTAGGATTAAGGAGTGGAAGAACAGCTTTGGCTCTTGCATCGCAATTGTAACGGGCGTAGGTAGTATTGTTTTCAACTAGCTGTCCTGTATAAACGAGTATCACAAGCTTAGAGAAAGAAACAAAAGATAGAAGGGCAGATATCTTCCTCCCCCCTTTTATCAAGCCTTCCCAATCATACGTCAAGACTCCCGACTTCCCGGACTTGCATGTCGACGGATCTCTTTCCCGAAGTTATGAAAACGGATCTCTTTTCCTACGAGGCCGCAATTCCGAGGCTGTACATTGATGTTGCAGAAACCTTATTTAGGACCAGGTTGAGGGCATGGCCGACAACCAAGATCCAGGCCATAGCCTGTGACACTTGTAGATTACGTTACTATAATCTTCCAAGCTGAACATAAATAGAGCGGGCTTCCTGACTTTTATCTGATTTTTTAAAGCTGTTTATTAGATACTTTTACTTCATCCTTTTACCTTTCTTCTATCCTTATTACTTACATGACCTGATGGGCCTGTCCAAGGAAGACTTGAGACTGAAAAGACTTGAGCAGCTTCAGAAGTTTGCAGAATTATTTAGATTTACTGAATACTAACAGATTCAGATTCATAAAGAAAATATTGTTAGTTGCAAGAAAAGTTCCCTAGCTACTGATAAGAGGTACTAGTATGCTTGTAAGGCACCTATTACCTCTTCGTCTCCTTCCGTGCATACATCAGAGATATATATCTGTTGTTAAAGCCGCGTAGACTGGACAACCCACAGTCCACACTGCGGAACACCTTAGAGCGCGTTCTTCGAATCCTCTCCGGATGACTAGTGCAACAATACAGCTGTTACTTCCTCAAGACAGGCCCAGCACTATCGAGAATGTCCGACAATACCCCCTCCGCCGAGACTGTTTATTGAACTCGAATCTGGCTGGTACGATGAATGTGAAGTAAGGCTAGCAGTGGGGGGCTAGAAACACTTTTCCCCACAGGATATGAAACTCTCTATGGCCTTCTATGCACTTAGTTTCCAAGTCAAGGCTACAGCTTACACATCTTGCCAAGTATAGCCTGCACATGCCATCCCCATTCTCAAAGAACTTCCCCAGCGACGCAATCTTACCCGTGGACATCCCCCTGGGATAACTAGCCACATCCTTTAGCCCCTTCGCGTCGCGCAACACCTTCGTGAAGGCCCCCGCGCCGAACAGCATGCCCAGCATATTAACAACCGCCGCATCCGGGTTATTGACCGTATCATAGGTCGCCAGGGCAACATTGCCCAGTTCACCCGCGATGGCAATAACCCTCCCCAGATTCGCAAGCCCCATGCTGGCTGCAATGCCCTCGCCGACTATTGGCACAAACAGGAAGGCAACGCCCAGGATTAGTAGAATTAGACTCTCCATCCGCTTCCGTTCTTCCTCTTCCTCAGCTTCTTCTTCCTGCGCCCCGATCTCCTTCGCTTGCACCATGCTGTCCACCGCTTGCTCGAGCATGAAGATTGCAGGCGCATACGCGACCACCGCGTCGCGTGGATCTCCACCAGACCAGCTTCCGCCCATGATCTCCAGCGCCGTAATCTGCATCTCTGAGATCATCGTGGGGATGTTGGGCAAGCCCTTGGTGACGATATCCTTCGGGTTGTCCACGACCATGGACTCGTTTTTGCTCGGCCACCTGGTGAAGCTAAGCGTGACGCTTTCCACGGGGTGCACGTTGTAGTTGTACCTTGTGATGGAGTAGTCGCCGAAGGTGACCCATTCGTCTAACAGGCCTGCTTTTGACTAGGCCCTCGGAGAAATAGTCTGCGTCGGGGACGGTGAAGTCGGTGGCGTCGATATAGCGCAAGAGCGGGTCGAGGTTGTCCCCCCACGCGTCCCCCCACGAGACGGCGCAGGGGACAACCTCTTCTTGTTCGGGGAAGACAGTCGAAGTCTGTTGGGCCGATAGCAGGTCAAGTTAGCCAGCATTGAAGTCCCGTTCCACCTAGCTTACCCCGAATGAATTAGAAAGGGGCCGAGGAAGAAAAAAAACACTCCATCCCATATCCAATCTCCGGTATAAGCTGATTCTGCCCGGTGATACTCCAGTTTTACATGAAGGAATACGTCAAAAACGACGGCACCACCTTTTCGATATACTTGACGTAATACTCGAACATCTCATCGTATCCATTGTTCACGTCCGTGTAGTTGTCATACGCCGTCTGCAACCGGCTCAACAGCGTATTCATTGTCAACGGCGCAAGGCAGTAATCAGGGAAACGCTACCGCCGCCTCTAGTGCATCTAGAGATGGGAACCAGATGTTCGGGCAAGGCACGTACTCGGCCCACTCGTCGCCGATCTCCTCGAGGTCGCCGGTGCCGTTATTGCCGTACGTGCGATTCAGGTCCACTGCCCAGTCGACGCTTCCGCCGAAGTTGAGCGAGTCTTACCAGTCTCGTCGTGATTCGTAGCTCGCGGGTGAGAGCCAGGAGACCCCTTGGTTGTCTTTGTAGATCTGTACAACGGGGCCTTTGGGTTAGTGGTACTTTCCCAGTCAATATTCGGAGAAAAAACGTACTAAGGCATCGCCTTCATCCTGGTATTGGCTGACAGTGACATTATCGTAGTTGTCATCGCTATTGGCCAGTCCGAGAAAGCTGAAGATCTCAACATTTGAGAGGTAGCCGGCGCTGCATCACAGAACAGTTAAGAAACGGCGAGTCTGACATGATTTCGGAAAGAAGGGAAAGAGTCAAGGCGGCGAGTTTACTTACGTATCAGTGCAAGCCCCCTTGGCGGCACCAGTATCCTTCCCGGTAAAGGTGCACTCAAAACCCCTGCAAAACGGGTCCGTCATCTCGAAACTGCGGCCGTAGAGAGCAAGACCGGGCACCACTTTGTTGTACGGAAACCCGGCCTTGATCATGGCCAACGTATACTCAATCTCGGTCTTGTGGACATGGCTGCGGAGACAGTTGCCGTTTGGACAGCCCGGGCTAGGTGGTTAGATTAGTTGAGTCGGTCATGGTGACTGGCAAGACAGATGGGTATGGCGATGAATCTTGACTTACTTGACGAATTCGTTGTCGTAGTCCCACTGTCCGTGCAGATCGTATGTCATATAACTATTTGCGGGTCAGCGAGGAATTGCTTCGGATGACATGGCGGAGTGCTCACAATGTAATCCTCATACTGAGTGGCCGGGTCAAACCCCTTGAGATACCAGTATGAGGCCGGTAGGGCCATGGACATGAATTTATCGTCTGGCAGCTGCTCACGCACAAGCTTGAGGAATTCGGCATAGTTCTCACCCGACTCAGGACTGTCAGGGTTGATGTCTGGGAGATCTTGGGCCTATATGTTTTAAGCAATCAGTCTCCAGCCATAGTGAAAAAGAGCACTCACACCAGGATACTCCCAATCAAAGTCCACCCCATCCAAAGCATGCTCAACGATAAAATCCACGACGTTAGCAGCTAGAATCTGGCGATTACCATCAAGCACCCCATTCCGGAAGATCTGGTGCGTGTAAGGATCCGTCGAGAAACCCCATCCGCCAGAGCTCATGATGCGCTGGATGCCCTCCAGTTCAAGCAGCCCGTCAAATTGCTCCTGAAGGCCGCTGACATCGACTTTCCAGTCCTCGGTGATGTTGCCAAAGGCCCAGTGCACGTGCGTGTAATAGTTGCCCTCTGTCATCTTGGAGACGTCCATGTTGGCACAGCTGCGGCCGATGTTCCAGGCCTCGAAATACCCGATGCGCCGTGGGAACTCGTAAGGGGCGTCGTTGTTTGTGATCTCGGTGCCGCAGTTAGAGATGCATCCGTTTGTGTCGGTTCTGGCGGTACCGGGGGCTCTGTTGTAGATGTGGTCAGTAAAGTATCATCCATGAGATTCATTGGGGCTGAATGCAGAGTGCAATTAGTATCCGCCATCTTCTGTGGTGTTGGTGCAGAACTCGGGAGTGATGCCGCATTGGCCCCAGACGTCGCAGCAGGCGTCGAGAGGACAAGGGTTCAGCTCTGCCGAGTCCCACGTCGAGCCCTCCTTTGGCATTTCTGTTCCAGGAACCTTCAATACCGGTCAGATACATGAGCTCCTACATTCAAATGAAGAAAAACCAACCTGCGGCCCGCAAACAGTCCCATCCACCGCCGAAGGAAACGGCGGCCGGCCCTCACTTGACAGATACGCTGCGCGAGCTGGAGGTTATTACACCCCCTCCACCGCAGGTCAGGGAATTATAGTCCGGGATATCGCTGGCGAGCATCCTATTTGCTTTGGCGATTGTGTCGCACAAGTCGTCCGTCTGGACTATGTGCACATAGCAATTGCCGTCATCATCAGGCTGGGGCGCAAGGGAGCCCTCAGTACAGCAGACATACTGATCTATTTGAAGGATGTCGCAGAAGTAGTCAGCCGGGTTGTGCGTAATGAGCTCGTCCTGTGTGATGCCACATCTGTTGGCTATTGTCCAGCAGCCCTCGCCCCCTTGGACTTGAATGTAGGAGCATACGCCGCTCATTATGGGCAACGGATGCAGAGAAAGAATGATACGATGGTTGCGCCCTTGGATAGAAAGGCAGAAGTGGGCTGTGGGTGATTTATGTGACTGTCTCTGCTGGATTTGTCCGTCGTCGACAGAAGTCCAGTCGACTAGTGGCTAGGACGTTCTGACTCGGGCTAGATTCCCAGACCTCTGCATGGATTTGATTACAGGACTTCAGACTACATCCTATAACCCACAATCTGGCAGTCCTAGATAGAAGGATCATAGGTCCAAGCTTGGCTGCCTCATAAGCTTCGGTTACAATCCCCACGTAGCCTCCCGGGAGATTCTCAGCTGCAATTATTGTATTGTAGAGCCCCATAGGGAAAACTCCGGCGGCACAGCGGCGGTAATCTCTGCGTGAGACAAACCAACGCGCCGTCTGCGCGTGCATATGCGAATCCCTGCAATGTGATAGTTCGTTTAGTTCGTCCGCGTAGCCCTCGGTCCAATCCTGGCGCTTAGAGTCGAATCTTCCTGGTTGGCCTGGACGTGATTTTCAGGGCGAGGCTGTGGGTTCGTGACTCCGCTAGCCCAAAGCGTTGTTTGATCTTCTTATCCGATGCTGTTAGCGCCGCTACTGCAGCTTTAGCTTGCCTGCTAAGCTTCTACGCGGACGGCTAGAGACGTAGCATGAGGCAACTGGCTAGGGGTTTTCGTTGATGCAGTGGTCTGTCAAGAGCTGTTCGTATATTTGTGCATGTGCCTGGCAAATTGTGCTCCACCACTTAGTGTAGGCGCCGGTCCTTTTAACAGGGTTGCGAAATTTTGTTACAGTGATATCGCCACGAGAAGAGACTCCGCGGGGGTACGCTTCATCTAACTATCTCTTTCTGTTTCTAGAGACCCTGTCATTTGCGGTATTTGCCCCAAAGGACTTAGTTGGGATGAACGGTATAAGTCCAGTCCGAGTTACGAGTGATAGTTAAGGGGAGTAGAACGGCCTAGTCATTGCTGAGAAGAAAATATTTTCACGACACCTGCGTGTCCTTAGTTCTGTTTACACATCCAAAACCATGTACCACACAAAAAGTCCATTTCTGTTGTTCCTCTTTCTGCTAACCTGCCTGGTCCCCCATGTCTCTGCCAGCAGGTTAGCTGGACGGTACCAGGTACGTTGACATAACCCAATATTCCCTTTCCTGCCTCAATCCAAGCCGATCACTCTTTATCTTGAACAAATCAAGACAATGTACATGTGCTACGCCTACCGCATGGACAGCCAAGCCTTCGGCGTGCGCGAAGACATGATCGCCCCGAACTGTTTCGGCACCGTCCCAGACGGCACCTGCTACTTCGACGAATTCATCGACTTCCTGCAGCGAGACGATTACACGCTAGACCAGGGGAAAAGCACCTCTGTGGGGAAATACTTCTGGCCCGACGCCGTCGAAGCCGCAGCCGAGCTCCAGAAACTGACCGTGGCCGGGAAGGAATACGTGCCGAATGCAGATCAGATCATATCTTCTTACCAGGCACCTTCACCGCCACGAACCCGCGCAACGATGATATCCTCGGTCTGATTACGAAGCGGTTCCAGGCGGCGCGTGCGGAGCTGGGGGATGAGGCGTTAGCGGAGAGGGTGGAAGAGTCGCGCGTGGCGATGACGGCGGCGCACCAGGCTCGGCTGTCGGAGAACGCGGCGGAGTTGATTGATGTTGTTAATGACTATCTGCGTGATGTGGCAGGGTTGGATTTGACAGTGGAAAAGAAGACGGCGACGGGGGTGGATGGGTTATCGTATACGGATATTGATATCGAGAAGGCAGTGCAGCAAAACTCAGCGTTTACGCAGCATTGGGGGGGAGGCTTTCAACAGTGGCTATCGAAGCAGAAGAGGACTAAGAAGACGATTGAGGGGAGAACTAGGATGCATTTAGATGCCATCCAGGGTGTTCAGCCTCTGAGCGTGCGAATCCACGGGGATAGTTCATGCTAGGGTAGATTGAAGTGAAATGTCTATTTACAGAATCTCGTACAAAGTCGAAACATGACAAAAGGTTGCATGATGGGGGTTCTCTCCTCAGACTCAAAGACAGCCTTGACTGCATCGCGCAACTCCTTCTTTGCCACGAGCAGCTGCTCCCGGAATTCCGGGGTGACTGTAGCATCCGTTCTCCCACCCAAGGCCAGAAATCTGTCGATTCCAGCCTCGTCATCTGCTGCAACAAGCTGCAGGCGAGCGTCGGATAAAAGGCCAAAGAACCCCGCCGCGGTCTCTACATTGGTATGTATAATCATTGGCGGTAAAACCACAACCCTCCAGCAAGGCCATGTGCGCATTAGATCAGCAAGCTCAGACCGCGTCCACCGGAAGTGATGGGGGTTCGTAGGATTGTCCCCAAGGTTCTGAAACACCTTCAAGAGACTGATCATGATTGAAGCCTGTTGCGGTTTTGTTCGTGCCGCATGCCACATGATGCAGCGGATCGGATCCCCCCAATCGTAGGTCTCCCACTCGATATCAGCCCAGGGCTCCCAGTTCACGTGGACTGCGTCACGCTTTTTATCTAGCCATGGGCGAGGAAGCATGTACTTGCTGAAATCCAGGATATCCTTCATTCCCGCAATTCTTGGATCTGGTGATGGCTGGCGACTGCCGCTTTCAAAAGCAACGGCTCTTGACTCGCGGCAAATAAGCGTGATTAGGGGTGGAGCGTTGTTCGTTCTGGAGATCTTCCAGTTGAACATACATGGTGGGTCGTCGTCCTCGTCCCAGAGAAGCTCGTCTTGTTGATGATCAAGTTCCATGACTCGGTTTGGGAGGCATTCGCGCCAGATCATCAACCGAATTTCGATAGGGAGCTTGGGGAACAGGTGGAATGTAGTGTTGGGGGTTGACATGTTGACTCTGGACTGGAAATGCTGAATTGAGACTGAAATGAAACCGCATTTCTAGGTCAACACTGGCTGAAGCTAGTGGATCATTATTTCTTCCAACACCGAGCGCTTACCCAGTTTTGTACCAGCTTCATTTGACCTTTTCCTATGCACCTCGCTGCCAATTACTTTGGAGGGAGGCCAGATGTCTAGCTGTTTAAATAGAGAATTCTTTGTGGGTAGTGACAGAGCTCTCCAGCCTTCCAAGATCGCCATTTAATCTACAACCGTTTTACCTGATTCTTCACTGCAAAGATATCTGAACCCTGAGTTGATGTCTGAATCTTGAGGCCATCAACTTCTTGAGCAGAAAATAATAACCTATTCCACACAAAGGGGGGTTTTGTAGTTAAGGAGCCAGATGACAAATGTTACAAAGTCTGCAAGATGATGGCAGGCCTGGGATTTATCAAAGCCCCGGATTTTGACAGCAAGTCGGGCAATGCAAAGGCAGAAGCTGAAGCAGTCTGACAAGGTTGCTTCGTGCCTGATTAAGGTGGCTTGAAAGGGAGAATCACAACTTACTGGACTCTCAGGCCTTCAAACGTCTCAATGGTAATCTCGGGCACGGGCTCGGGAGTGGGATTGGGAAAAGATGATGCTGTCTTTGTATGCCCTAGTTTTATGGACGACCATATCCGCTCTGCCACCGTAGCCTGGATTGGCGGATTTACAGATTCATTTATGTAGATGTGTTGGTACTACCGGTCAATCTAAGAATGGTAGACGGCTCCTGGACGCAATCAGTATAACTACCAGTGATGGCAAAGGAGCGACGATATAAGATATCGTATCGTATCAAGTCACTTACCGGCGTACTTGCAGAATACATAACTCACATCTCCCTCACAACGCCCAGGCTTCACGAGATAGGGGAAGTGTGGATCATTGATCGGCTTCGCTCCACCCTAAATCGTCGAGCTCTGTGTCTGGGTTTAAGCAAACAGCTGCAGTCTTCTGAATTAACCGGCGTTTCTTCATTTGCTAGTAGGTTAACCTGTACCTTTGAATTTGGATTTTCTTAAGGAGGTGATAATAAGTCCAGCTGCTGTACTCAATAGAGCTTGAGCAGGCGATCCCCAAACCATTCAGGGAAGGCATTATCAAATTTCTGACCATATTTATGTGATGAGCGTGCGAAAACTAAGTCTCTACGAGACACCGCTTGGGTAGCTTTCGGCACCTGTGGCAGCTTCTGGGCCCTCATCTCGTCGCTCAAACGATCCGACCTACTATCAACGACGGCGGCAGCTCAGTAACACCATACAACGCCCCGACACCTTCGACCTATATATCACCAGGTGTGCCACGAGAATATATGCCGGATAGCGATGGGCTGGAATGGAACTTTAAGGACCATGGTTCTGTCTCACAAGGGGATCAAGCTCCCACTAAGACGATATTTCCAGCAACCAGTGCAGAATATCCTGAGTCCAGCTCTCACGTGTTTACACTGCAGGGACAGGGAGATAATGGAGCTCTTAGTATGGCGCCTGCAGAAAGTTCGCTGTTATCTCCAGTGTACGGCATAGAAGAAACCGTTACGGACTATACCAGCCAAATTTCCCTTTGGGAGAGTGACTACGGGATCATATCCACAGCAGGTAGTCCGGCTTGACTGTTTCAGCCAATATCCAGTTCTTCTGCCTTCGAGGTTGCTACAGGTGCTATCGCGACAGGGGACAATCTCCGTGGAATGCGGCGAGTCATGAATAAACACGTAGAGGAGCTTGAAGGACATGCACATCTTGAGTCTGGATATTATGTTGTGGTGTTAGCGATCTATGAAAGCACTATTTTACTCAGCCGCGTCCGCAGGGTACCGATGTCAACTAGTGAGCGTGGCAGATCTTTCCATATTCCTTGGGAAACTCTTGTTCCTCGATATCGTGTTGTGGGCTAGTCCATTGATCTTTTCAGCCATGTTCTTGAGGGCGCGCCATCTAAGCCGGAACTCTGCATCCTGATTCTCTACCAGCAATGGGATCGCTTCGCTCTCAAACCCAGCAACAAGGCATCAGAGTCTGTTATGATGCTCAGTGTCTGCTTGCCAGATGGTCAGCATCTCTAGCCAGCATGGGGACAATCTGGTTGGCAAAGTCATTTTTTACGGACACAACACCCAGAATGTTACTGCATGGCCTTTCTGGTCACATTCTTGGGCTGGACACCTATCGCGGACTGTTGCTCGATTTTCGAACGGATAAGCCCAGAGAGGTAAATAATAGTCAGATGCGGATAATCAGGACGTGACGCCTTGACCCAGAGAAGATCCTTTTTGGGATGGCTTTTCCACGCGTTGATTTACCATGGCTTCTTTAGCTTTTACGATCAGAAATAAAGGCCTTCAAAGCTATCCAAACTGTTCACAGAAACTGCCCGAGTGAACATTACTCGACATCACTGCGTGCTTAGCGAGGCATGATAGATACGCCAATGCCCATTGAGTGCTCTCAGAGAACAAGTTCTATGGGAAATTGGGTACACAGGCAGCTTTTATCATCGAGAGATGCAGCGCCCGATATCGCCTCCAGAACGGAGCTCTCCCAAGGCAAGTGGCCGCCCAGACTACTATCTGCGGAAAGACATATAGTGCCGATATCTTAAGAGCGGAGTGTCTCAATCGAGTTCAGCTGATCCAGCTGCTCCTCAGATATCTGAGCGGACGGGATGTCTGTTCCACACATCCTAATCGTATGTGTTTTATATAACCTAAGTACGTTGAATATGAAGCGTGGTAGACGTGCGGTAACCGAACAAGCCTTGAGCGGTAGGGAGGTGCTCAGTATATATGTCGCATTAAATTACGCTATAACTAGAATCATTATCAAACTCTGAAACCTCTGACAAGCGGGTCGTCTCAGCATGTATGAAATTGACTGCATGGGAACAGCGCGCTCAGGAGAAAAATGTGAAACAGCAACCGTATCCGATGGTGCTTTCTTTCAGTCGCATTCGGAAGAGTCAGAAGGTATTTTTGGCTGTTGATAGTGTAACATCAATTCGCAGGGATACCGTGCCACTCTCCTAGAGTACAAAATAGTTGGGCCTGGGCAACCTAACAGATATAGAACCGCAGCAGAGCATCAATACGGCATAGTGTTTGATCAAATACCAGCGAGAGCATATATTTGACTATTGCGGCTTTCCGACTTTCAACGTACTTTATCTATCACAACGGAGAGTCCAGCTCGATTCGGAGACCGTCGATTGGCAGACGTCGCGCGGACCCGATTGGTTCAGACGCAGCAACGGCTTTGGGATTTGCAACCCCTACCTAAATTATATGCAGAATGCATATGGCGCATGGGACCAAAGGACGAAGTTATGTTTGCTTTTTGGTTTGGTGTTTCGATCTTATCTCAACGTCGTTTGCGTCTCAGGTTTCGGTTGCGGTCAATGACCTGTTCAAGGTGAGGTATGCTTGAAGCGTTACAGACGTGCTTTTGCTAATCGCCGGTCTCAATATCGCCCCAGCATCTGTACATATATTTCAAGATCCTATTCTTGGACGCGTAGTCAGCACGTCTGGCAGCGCCAGAGTGGGAAGGGGTTAGAGAGATCGAACGATGAGCAACGTGAGCCTACCCCTTTATTTTTGCAACATAAACACTCCGTATGCAATCGACTGGGCAAAAGCACTATACGGCTGATACTGCTGCACCAGCTCTTGTACGCAGGGTCTTGTTGGGTCTCCGGATTTCAAATTCATCCTAGGATCAGGTACGTGATGACTCGTTGCAGCAGTGAGTTCCTGAAGGATATCAAGAGATTAGGCTAACGATGCCATATAGTCAATGAGCACAACTTTCCTTGTTGATGCACGAAGTCAACTGTCGATTGCGTGACAAAGTCCTTGAAGCGTGTATAGGGGGAAATTGTCGATGTGCGGCTGTGTCACAAGATGTTTCACGTGATATCCCTCAACGTCTCCGTCCTCTGACTCGAGATTTTCATCAGTTCTCGTATTTGCTCATCCGGTGTTCATTCGTAGAGCTGTATACGGTTGGCCGGTTGGCCGGTTTATCAGGTTTAGACCGGAAATAATAACGGACCGGCGCACTTTTTCCCTATCCGGTTTCTAAT